>NC_091173.1:41917931-42142931 GCF_040958095.1 Procambarus clarkii
ATATATTAATTCAGTAAAACTTGGCTTATTAGGCAAATCGGTCCTTGCATAGTAGGCTGAGAAGTGCGTTCTGGCTACTAGGTACGACATATATATATATATATATATATATATATATATATATATATATATATATATATATATATATATATATATATATATATATATATACATATATATATATATGTATATATATATATATATATAATATATATGCGAACAAGCCTGAATGGTCCCCAGGACAATATGCAACTGAAAACTCACACCCCAGAAGTGACTCGAACCCATACTCCCAGGAGCAACGCAACTGGTATGTACAAGACGCCTTAATCCACTTGACCATCACGACCGGACATAATGAGGTGATAGCCGAGGCTATTTGAACCACCCCACCGCCGGCACTCGGATAGTAATCTTGGGCATAGCATTTTACCAAATCACCTCATTCTTTGGGGCACACGTGAGGAACACAAATGCGAACAAGCCTGAATGGTCCCCAGGACAATATGCAACTGAAAACTCACACCCCAGAAGTGACTCGAACCCATACTCCCAGGAGCAACGCAACTGGTATGTACAAGACGACTTAATCCACTTGACCATCACGACCGGACATAATGAGGTGATAGCCGACATACCAGTACATACATACCAGTACATACCAGTAGTACGTACAAGTATGTACAAGCCGACATACTTGTACATACCAGTTGCCCAAGATTACTATCCGAGTGCCGGCGGTGGGGTGGTTCAAATAGCCTCGGCTATCACCTCATTATGTCCGGTCGTGATGGTCAAGTGGATTAAGGCGTCTTGTACATACCAGTTGCGTTGCTCCTGGGAGTATGGGTTCGAGTCACTTCTGGGGTGTGAGTTTTCAGTTGCATATTGTCCTGGGGACCATTCAGGCTTGTTCGCATTTGTGTTCCTCACATGTGCCCCAAAGAATGAGGTGATTTGGTAAAATGCTATGCCCAAGATTACTATCCGTGTGCCGGCGGTGGGGTGGTTCAAATAGCCTCGGCTATCACCTCATTATGTCCGGTCGTGATGGTCAAGTGGATTAAGGCGTCTTGTACATACCAGTTGCGTTGCTCCTGGGAGTATGGGTTCGAGTCACTTCTGGGGTGTGAGTTTTCAGTTATATAATATATATATATATATATATATATATATATACAATATATATATATATATATACAATATATATATATATATATATATATATATATATATATATAATATGTATATATATATATGTATATATATATATATATATATATATATATATATATATATATACATATATATATATATATATATATATATATACATATATATATATATTATTAAATATGACCGAAAAAGTAAGATTAATAATTCTAACACGAATTTTCTCAATCTTTCTTATATTTCTTTTCACTGTTGATGGTAACTGAAAAATCAATTCTCCAAAATTCATTTTTATTTCTAGTCTGACGCGACACTTGAACGCGTTTCGTAACACTTATTACATTTTCAAAGACTTTAGTGTACACACACACAGCTATAACTGAACAGAGTTTAAACAGCTTCGATTTTATACCTGCATTTGGGTGAGGTGATATGTTACAACAGTTTTGGATGAGGTGAAAACAAACTTTCAACACAAGACAGAACACGATACAATGGATATAATATTTTGTAAGTTAAAGGGAAGAATGGAAGTAACTGCAAAGGGCCTATTGGCCAATATTTCTTGATGCTTCTATATTGGTGTGGAGTCTTGAAGTGGGTAGAATACAGTTGTGCATTAATTGGCTGTTGATTGCTGGTGTCAACTTCTTGATGTGTAGTTCCTCGCAGATATCAAGCCACCTGCTATCGCTGTATCTATCGATGATTTCCGTGTTTTTTGAAAAGACTTCTCTGGTGATGGTCTGGTTGTGGGAAGAGATTATATGTTCCTTAATGGAGCCCTGTTGCTTATGCATCGTTAATCGCCTGGAAAGAGATGTTGTTGTCTTGCCTATATACTGAATTCTTTGAGGCTTACAGTCCCCAAGTGGGCATTTGAAGGCATAGACGACATTGGTCTCTTTTAAAGCGTTCTGCTTTGTGTCTGCAGAGTTTCTCATGAGTAGGTTGGCCGTTTTCTTGGTTTTATAGTAAATCGTCAATTGTATCTTCTGATTTTTGTCTGTAGGGATAACGTTTCTATTAACAATATCTTTCAGGACCTTTTCCTCCGTTTCATGAGCTGTGGAAAAGAAGTTCCTGTAAAATAGTCTAATAGGGGGTACAGGTGTTGTGTTAGTTGTCTCTTCAGAGGTTGCATGGCGTTTCACCTTCCTTCTTATGATGTCTTCAACTTAACCATTGGAGAAACCGTTGTTGACTAGGACCTGCCTTACCCTACAGAGTTTTTCATCAACTTGCTTCCATCCTGAGCTGTGCCTGAGAGCACGGTCGACATAAGCGTTAACAACACTTGTACCTGTCTGGGCAGTCACTATTGGCATTGAGGCACATTTCTATGTTTGTTTCCTTAGTGTAGACTGCAGTGTGGAAACCTCCGCTCCTTTCCATGACTATTACATCTAGAAAGGGCAGCTTCCCATCCTTCTCCATCTCGTAAGTGAAACGCAACACAGAATTCCACTGAAATGCCTCCTTCACCATCAAGAAGTCGACACCAGCAATCAACAGCCAATTAATGCACAACTATATTCTACCCACTTCAAGACCCCGCACCAATATAGAAGCATCAAGAAATATGGGCCAATAGGCCCTTTGCAGTTACTTCCATTCTTCCCCTTTAACTTACAAAATATTATACCCATTGTTTCGTGTTCTGTCTTGTGTTGAAAGTTTGTTTTCACCTCATCCAAAACTGTTGTAACATATCACCTCACCCAAATGCAGGTATAAAATCGAAGCTGTTTAAACTCTGTTCAGTTATAGTTGTGTGTGTGTAAACTAAAGTCTTTGAAAATGTAATAAGTTTTACGAAACGCCTTCAAGTGTCGCGTCAGACTAGAAATAAAAATGAATTTTGGAGAATTGATTTTTGATTTACCTCCAACAGTGAAGCGTAATGTAAGAAAGATTGAGAAAATTCGTGTTAGAATTATTAATCTTACTTTTTCGGTCATATTTAATAATACATATATATATATATATATATATATATATATATATATATATATATATATATATATATATATATATATATTAATGCGAACAAGCCTGAATGGTCCCCAGGACAATATGCAACTGAAAACTCACACCCCAGAGTTTTTATATATATATTAGTATACTTTGGTAGCAGTCTTTCCTGTAGACATATATTATTAAATATGACCGAGAAAGTAAGATTAATAATTCTAACACGAATTTTCTCAATCTTTCTTATATTTCTTTTCACTGTTGATGGTAACTGAAAAATCAATTCTCCAAAATTCATTTTTATTTCTAGTGTGACGATAATCTCCTTCAAGAGATTGAGCCTGCTCTTCCCTCCAAAATACGTCCCTATACATCTATATGAAACTAGTATGGAAGAAATATCCAACAACTACACCACCAAGGTTTGCCAGAGCGCAAAACGTATGCAGCCAAGAACACCTGCTCCACCTCGAACCACCAAACTACCTGTCTGTGGCTTTCTCATCGCTGATTGGCTGCGTGTCCAGCTGCACCTGCCCTCCACCCACCACACTACCTGATGTCTGGGGCCACACGACCGCCAGACCTCAGAATATCCAGTGCTTTCATCAAGTTAACACGTCTCGTTGGTAGACTAAGCTGTGGCTTACGTGTACTAAGAGAGGTGGTAGCTTAAAGCCAATATTCCGGCACCCATATTTACATTGTTTGTTATACACTTGTCTTAACGTAACTTTTCATTTTGTCATTTGATTATTCTTATTATTTGGAATGATTGATTTTATGCTCCAATTTGTATGTCCATTTTATTCATGTTTTGCTTTTCTAACGTAATTAAAATCTCATTGTTAAATTTACTTGTGTTTTGTGTGTCTTCTCATTACCTTACCACAGACGAAGTTCCAGATTTTCTATTTTTTGTTTCTATATGTGACGAGGCCATACCCCTAGCTTTTGAACGGCCGAACACCAACGCGTTACCGTCACACTAGTCTGACACGACACTTGAAGGCGTTTCGTAAAACTTATTACATTTTCCAAGACTTTAGTTTACAAACACACAACTGAAACTGAATAGAGCTTTCACATCTTTGAGGTTTATATCTACATTTGGGTGAGGTGGATGAGGTGAAAAACGAACTCTCAACAATGGGTATTCAATGAGTATTAAATTCCAACACAAGACAGAACACGAAACAATGGGTATTGAATGGGAATTAAATTCAAACACAAGACAAAACACGAAAGAATGGGTATTGAATGGAAGTAATTGTAGAAAGCCTATTGCTCCATATTTCTTGATGCATCTATATTGGAGCGGAGTCTTGAAGTGGGTAGAATATAGTTGTGCATTAATTGGCTGTTGATTGCTGGTATTGACTTCTTGATGTGTAGTGCCTCGCAGACGTCAAGCCGCCTGCTATCGCTGTATCTATCGATGATTTCTGTGTTGTTTGCTAAGATTTCTCTGGTGATGGTTTGTTTGTGGGAAGAGATTATATGTTCCTTAATGGAGCCCTGTTGCTTATGCATCGTTAAACGCCTGGAAAGAGATGTTGTTGTCTTGCCTATACACTGGTTTTTTTGAGGCTTACAGTCCCCAAGAGGGCATTTGAAGGCATAGACGACGTTGGTCTCTTTTAAAGCGTTCTGCTTTGTGTCTGGAGAATTTTGGAGAATTGATCTTTGAATTACCATCAACAGTGAAAAGAAATGTAAGAAAGATAGAGAAAATTCATGTTAGAATGATTAATCTTACTTTTTCGGTCATATTTAATAATATATATATATATATGACCAAAAAGGTCACCGAGTGCTGTCAGGAATTGGGTTAAAGGGCAAACGACTTCCAATTCTTTTGAACAGTCTGCTTTTTTTTTTTTTTTTTTTTTGCAGGGAAATTCCTGCGCGGGCCCTAAGCCTCTGGCTGGCCCACTAAGTGTTGCTTGTTTCTGTTTTACTTGGGCGGAGTATGAGTATTTATGACTCGTATGGTCGCTTCAGTAAGATTTTGGCGTATGTGTTTAACAACTTCTTCTGCTCTGTTGAATCTAAGTTGAAATCTTAATGGGTTTGTCACTGTACACAACAGTCTGTTGTGTCCTAGTGGTTAAAGTACTGGACATGCTATGGTGTATGGAGCTCTGGCTGTCTGGTTTCGAATCCTTCAGGGGTGAGGAGTTTTCTGTTGCATATTAGCTTGGGGACCCTTCAAGCTTGCTGCATATATATTATATAGAGTGATTGGAACATTGGAACAAACACTCCAACAACGACTTCGTTATTAATATTTCTAGTAAATAACTGGATAATGATACGATGACTGCTCTTGGTTACGGTCTGAGTTTTTCCATATCGAATATGGATGTGAATTATTTAGATATTTCCAAAGGTTTTAGCAATCTGGAAAAATATAGTGAGATTTTAGATGATAACATTAATATTTGCAAGGGTATGGTGTACGGGTCTTTACTTAAGGGTACAGTTCCTAATTGTCCAGAAAGGTTTATTCAAGCATTCAAAACCCTCAAAGATGATAACGCTCTACACATCACAAAGGCTGATATGTCGAATGCTTTTTGTGAGATTTTTCTATTTACGTTACCTTGAAGGTTGACTTCAAGCAGAAAAGAGTGCTTAGCCGACACGTTAAGTGTCGGAAGCAGCTTGTACTTTAAAAAAGAGACAGGAGCAACCTCTAGGACTTCAAGGAAGTTGAAATACTTATCCACTAGGTCGTCATGTTCCTTGAGTGACAAGACACCATTAAGGGTAAGGGTAAGAGTTCCAAACCAAATTTGACTTGATGTGTAGCACTATGAATCGGGTTCGAATCCTGAAGCAGGCCTTCAGTAAAATTCACATAAAATATTGTACATTGCAGAATATGTGTGTGTGGGACAATTTTTGTTGTAGGGCTTGCTATAAAGACCGTTCTCATAACAATAACAAATTGTTCAATACAGACACTAAGTCTACTACAACAACAAATTTGACGTTACATTACTGTCTTTCAGTGGTACGTTAGAGAAAGCTAATTCAACAGCCCTAGTATAGCAATGACTCCTGATAAATGCAGCTCCAAGTATAACCACAATAATCCTATCTGAGGTCGCTTTGGGCTGAAACAAATAAACTGACTAAACACTGGTGTGCCCACTTAGGACACAAATTGCAATAAAAAATTACTTGCAACCCACTGCAATTTAAATTGATAACTACAACTTGCAAATCAACTCTTGCAGCCCCTCTGCAATATAATCACAATGACTAGGTGGGTTAATGACACTTCGGTAACCCTTTATCAATTCTACGTTAACCATTTGTGACGGTAACGCGTTGGTGTTCGGCTGTTCAAAAGCTAGGGGTATGGCCTCGTCACATATAGAAACAAAAAATAGAAAATCTGGAACTTCGTCTGTGGTAAGGTAAAGGGAAGACACACAAAACACAAGTAAATTTAACAATGAGATTTTAGTTACGTTAGAAAAGCAAAATATGAATAAAATGGACATAAAATTCGTATCATAAAATCAATCAATCAAAATAATAAGAATAATCAAAATGACAAAATGAAAAGTTACGTTAAGACAAGTGAGTAATAACAAGTGAACAATATACAATCAAATAAGAGGTGCAGGAATATTGGCTTTAAGCTGCCACCTCTCTTAGTACACGTAAGCCACAGCTTAGTCTACCAACGAGACGTGTTAACTTGATGAAAGCACTGGATATTCTGAGGTCTGGCGGTCGTGAGGCCCCAGACATCAGGTAGTGTGGTGGGTGGAGGGCAGGTGCAACTGGACCCGCAGCCAATCAGCGATGAGCAGGCGACAGACAGGTAGTTGGGTGGTTCGAGGTGGAGCAGGTGTTCCTGGCTGCATACGTTTGCGCTCTGGCAAACCTTGCTGGTGTATTTGTTGGATATTTCTTCCATATTAGTTTATAGGGATTTATAACGACGAATTTTGGAGGGAAGAGCAGGCTCAATCTCTCTTGAAGGAGATTATCGTCACACATTACTCTAATGAATTTAGTGATCAATTACGTTAATTGACTGTCAACACCAGTCAGCAACAATTTAGTTTACATTAAGTAACTCACTTGTCTCCTACAGACAAATCAACTGTCTAATGATTACTCGCTCGTCTTTAATTACATCGCACTTGACCAATCAAGCATTCAGTAATTACTAATTACTGTCACATGGACAGCTAATTAAAACGAGTTACGTTAGAGATTACTGTCACTCTATCGAGAGTTGTCTCCACAATCTGTCAAATTTAACTTGAGGAATGTTAATTACCCTAATTAACTCTAGCAATTAATTAACTCTCCCATGGAGAGATAATACTACACGAATGCATTACTCTCCACACTACCTAAGCAGGTCTCATCAAACACTGAATTCACGAGGTGGCGGGCATTAATTACCCCTAATTAACATTAATTATTAATCAACTGTCCTACAGACAGATATGATAAATCCAGTACGAATTATGCTAGCTCAAATTACTTTGTCCTCGACAGTCAGTCAAAATCCTGTGACATTAATTACTCTATTTAACTTGAGCCGTTAATTAGTCATCCCCACGGACAGATAATTAATCTAAAAAATGACGTTAACACAAACACCGTCGCCCTCCCGATTGTCCCTCACCACTGTGGGAATTCACTATGATGATGATGCTAATTACCCTCAATTAGCTAGAGTGATCAGTTAGGTGCCCCACAGACAGATAATTGCACTCGAACGTATTCCGTTAATCTCAGTACTGTTTCAACACAACAGTCCCTCATTCAGTTATGTGTATCCCTTGGGTGATATTAATGACCCTCATTAACTCTCACTGAATCCTTCATTAGCCAATCTAAGATTACAGCCAGAACCTTGTCATACAGACAAATAATACACCACGGTACACCTTACAGCCCCCCTGCCATGTATCTTACACTACTTACTGAATAAAATAAGTAATCACCGCCCAAAAAAATCACACAACACACTACGTAAAAGAATTACTCTGGCCAAATACAGTAAACACAGCTAGGAAATCTCCCAGTAAATACCTTCAAAGTTACACACTACACTGCCGGAAACTGGTTCCTTCTGAAATTATATCACATGACACGGGCCATATAGCATGATAATTATACATATATAATAAACACCTTATCCCTCAATGGAAAATGTACTGCACTGGCGGTAATTAACCATCCTAATAACTCAATAGTTCACAGATTATATACTAAATGTGTTCCAGGTGTACTCATACACAACTTTATGTCCTCACACACAGTCGTGCCCTCCCCAGGGACTGATTGACGTTAAACGGTGCATCTCACGCGTCTGCACTTCCAATCACCTATGCAGATGTTTATGGACAATGCTTCGACGGAACTTCGAAGTAAGTTTTTGAGACTTAAAACACCAATACACAACGGGGTACTCACTTTACCTGGCCAGCCTCCACAATCACTCATCCTCATTCATACACTGAGGTACTGCAGAGCTGGAGATCACCTCACTTCCTCCAAGTGGCTAAAACAGAACCACGGATGCTGAACATCACACACAACCGCTCCTTTGCCAGGTAAGTCCACTACGGGCTCACCATAGCAAGTGCTACTTGGAACATGTTTCGAGTAGCTGAATCTGTAACAACAACATCATGCTGAACACGGCGTCATGTCCCAACGCAGTGCGGCGTGAGCAAGGTGTCGAAGACTGGAGCTTAACGCGGCTCAATATGTTCCATACACGTCTCCAACACACACACACACACACTTAGAAGCTTGAAACTTAGATGAGTCACAGAGATGTTAGGAAGTTTTCTTTTAGCGTGAGAGTAGTGGGAAAATGGAATGCACTTCAGGAACAGGTTGTGGAAGCAAATACTATTCATAATTTTAAAACCAGGTATGATAGGGAAATGGGACAGGAGTCATTGCTGTAAACAACCGATGCTCGAAAGGCGGGATCCAAGAGTCAATGCTCGATCCTGCAGACACAACTAGGTGAGTACACACACACACACACACACACACACACACACACACACACACACACACACACACACACACACACACACACACACACACACACACACACACACACACACACACACACACACACACATGGATTGTGATCATGGTAATCTACAATCCCCCACCAAACAGTAGAAGACCCAGGCAGGAGTATGATGACAACAACAAAGCATGTATAGATGAACTGCAGAAGGCAGCAACACTAGCCCACAGAATGAGAGCGAAGCTGCTGATCATGGGGGACCTAAATCATGGAGAGATAAATTGGGAATCAAGGAATCCCCATGGAGGGGACGAAACGTGGGGAGCAAAATTAGTAGATGTTATTGACAGGAATTTCCTGACACAACATGTGAAGGAAGACACAAGGGAAAGAGGAGGAGATGCACCGAGCCTATTAGACCTGATTTTCACCCAGAACGTAGAAGATATCGAGAATTTAGAGCATGAAATACCTCTAGGGGCCAGTGACCATTGTGTCCTAGTCTTTGACTACATGATGGAATTCAAACTTATGACCATGGGACAAGAGATCTGGGAAAGGAGAGCTGACTACAGGAAAGGGGACTATATGAGGATGAGGGACTATCTGGGTGAAGTGCAGTGGGAGGAAGAAATTAGAGGAAAAACAGTCCAAGATATGATGGACCTAGTCATACAGAAATGCCAGGAGGCCGAAGAGAGATTTATACCAACGGTAAAGGGAAAAAATAAGAGGGAATATAATAACCCATGGTTTAATAGACAGTGTCAGGAAGCAAAAATGGCCAGCAGGCGGGAGTGGAGGAAGTACAGAAGACAAAGAACAGAGGACAACAGAAGCAGATACAACAGAGCTAGGAACGATTACATTAACATAAGACGAACATCGGAAAGGGACTATGAGAACGATATTGCAATCAAAGCGAAAAAACAACCTAAGTTACTACACAGTCATATAAGAAGAAAAATGTCGGTGAACGACCAAGTGACAAGACTAAGGAAGACAGAGGGGGCATATACTGAAAGTGACAAGGAAATCTGCGAGGCACTGAATGCCAGTTTCCATGGAGTGTTCACTACCGAGCCTGAGCAGCTCCCATTGTTGGAAGGGGTTACCCTAGATGAAAGACTATCAGATATAGAGGTGACAGCAGAGGAGGTAATGAAACAGTTGACAACTCTAGATGCAACTAAAGCAGTTGGACCAGACAAAGTATCACCGTGGATACTAAAAGAAGCAGCACAGGCCCTCAGCGTGCCTCTGGCAATGATCTTTAATGAGTCACTTATGTCAGGAGAATTGCCCAGTTGCTGGAAGAAGGCAAATGTCGTGCCGATCTTCAAGAAAGGAGATAGGGAGGAGGCACTTAACTACAGACCTGTATCACTGACAAGCATCCCCTGTAAAATACTGGAAAGAATAATTAAGCTACGACTGGTTGCACACCTGGAGAACATTAGGTTTGTGAACAAACATCAACATGGGTTCTGGACAGGGAAATCGTGCCTAACAAACCTTCTGGAATTCTATGATAAAATAACGAGGATAAGACAGGACAGAGATGGTTGGGCAGACTGCATATTTCTGGACTGCCAAAAAGCCTTTGATACAGTACCGCACATGAGACTGCTGTTCAAGCTCGAGAGGCAGGCGGGGGTGGGGGGAAAGGTCCTAGAATGGATAAGGAACTACCTAACAGGAAGGAGCCAAAGAGTTACGGTAAGGGGCGAGAAGTCGGACTGGCGAACAGTAACAAGTGGAGTACCACAAGGATCGGTGCTGGGACCAATTCTATTTCTTGTATATGTTAACGACATGTTTACAGGCGTAGAGTCCTACATGTCGATGTTTGCGGATGATGCAAAGTTGATGAGAAGAGTTGTGACAGATGAGGATTGCAGGATCCTCCAAGAGGACCTGAACAGATTGCAGAGATGGTCAGAGAAATGGCTACTAGAATTCAACACGAGCAAATGTAAAGTTATGGAAATGGGACTAGGAGATAGGAGACCAAAGGGACAGTACACAATGAAGGGGAACAGCCTACCTGTAACGACGCGTGAAAGAGACCTGGGGGTGGACGTAACACCTAATCTATCTCCTGAGGCACATATTAATAGGATAACGACAGCAGCGTACTCTACACTGGCAAAAGTTAGAACATCATTCAGAAACCTAAGTAAGGAGGCATTTAGGGCGCTTTACACTGCCTACGTAAGGCCAGTCTTAGAGTATGCCGCCTCATCATGGAGTCCCCATCTGAAGAAGCATATAATGAAACTGGAAAAGGTTCAGAGGTTTGCAACGAGACTCGTCCCAGAGCTACGAGGGATGGGGTATGAAGAGCGCCTGAGGGAACTGTGCCTTACGACACTAGAAAGAAGAAGGGAGAGGGGGGACATGATAGGAACGTATAAGATACTCAGAGGAATTGACAGAGTGGACATAGACGAAATGTTCACACGGAATAGTAACAGAACGAGAGGACATGGATGGAAGCTTGAAACTCAGATGAGTCACAGAGATGTTAGGAAGTTTTCTTTTAGCGTGAGAGTAGTGGGGAAATGGAATGCACTTCAGGAACAGGTTGTGGAAGCAAATACTATTCATAATTTTAAAACCAGGTATGATAGGGAAATGGGACAGGAGTCATTGCTGTAAACAACCGATGCTCGAAAGGCGGGATCCAAGAGTCAATGCTCGATCCTGCAAGCACATATAGGTGAGTACATATAGGTGAGTACACACACACACACACGCACGCACGCACGCACGCACGCACGCACGCACGCACGCACGCACGCACACACACACACACACACACACACACACACACACACACACACACACACACACACACACACACACACACACACACACACACACACACACACACACACACACACACACACCTTTGAGCTGGGAATTATCACCCCCAAAAAAGAAGTGGGAACCAAAGGGCTGACGTACCGAAAGGGAAACTATGAGGAAATTAATAATTTCCTATGGGATATACATTGGGACACAGAACTCGGAACCAAGTCCGTAGAAGACATGATGGACTATGTCACCCAAAAATGTCAGGAGGCTGTAAGCAGGTTTGTCCCAGCCCGACAGGAAAAAAACAGAGAAGCAAAGGAAGAATCCGTGGTTTAATAAGGATTGTATGAAAGCAAAGGAGCTGAACAAAAGGGCATGGAGGAACTTCCGTAATAACAGAACACCAGAAAGTAGAGTGAAATACCAGAGAACCAGGAACGAGTATGTCAGTGTGAGAAGAGCAGCTGAGGAAAGGTATGAAAATGATATAGCTAATAAAGCCAAGACCGAACCAAAGCTACTACACAGTCACATCAGGAGGAAGACAACAGTGAAGGAACAGGTGATGAAACTTAGGGTGGGCGAGGACAGGTACACAGAGAATGACAAAGAGGTGTGTGAAGAACTCAACAAAAGGTTCCAGGAGGTCTTTACAATAGAACAGGGAGATGTCGCGGCGCTAGAAGAGGTGGCAGTAAACCAGGTGACCTTGGATAGGTTCGAAATTACAAGAGATGAGGTCAAGAAGCACCTATTGGAGCTGGATGTGAGAAAAGCTGTTGGGCCGGATGGAATCTCGCCATGGGTATTGAAAGAGTGTGCAGGAGCACTTTGCCTACCACTCTCCATAGTGTACAGTAGGTCACTGGAAACGGGGGACCTACCAGAAATATGGAAGACTGCTAATGTAGTACCAATATACAAAAAAGGGTGACAGACAAGAGGCACTGAACTACAGGCCAGTGTCCTTAACTTGTATACCATACAAGGTGATGGAGAAGATTGTGAGAAAAAACCTAGTAACACATCTGGAGAGAAGAGACTTCGTGACAACCCATCAACATGGGTTCAGGGAGGGTAAATGTTGCCTTACAGGCTTGATAGAATTTTACGATTAGGTGACAAAGATTAAACAAGAAAGAGAAGGGTGGGCGGACTGCATTTTTTTGGACTGTCGGAAAGCCTTTGACACAGTACCCCATAAAAGGTTGATGCATAAGCTGGGGAAACAGGCAGGAGTAACTGGTAGGGCGCTCCAGTGGATAAGGGAGTACCTAAACAATAGGAAGCAGAGAGTCACAGTGAGGGGTGAGACCTTAGACTGGCGGGAAGTCACCAGTGGAGTCCCACAGGGCTCTGTACTTGGACCTATCCTGTTTCTGATATACGTAAATGATCTCCCAGAGGGTATAGACTCATTCCTCTCAATGTTTGCCGACGACGCCAAAATTATGAGAAGGATTAAGACAGAGGAGGACAGCTTGAGGCTTCAAGAAGACCTGGACAAGCTGCAGGAATGGTCGAACAAATGGCTGTTAGAGTTTAATCCAAGCAAATGTAATGTAATGAAGATAGGGGTAGGAAGTAGGAGACCAGATACAAGGTATCACTTGGGAGATGAAATACTTCAAGAGTCAGAGAGAGAGAAAGACCTGGGGGTTGATATCACGCCAGACCTGTCCCATGAAGCTCATATCAAGAGGATAACAGCAGCAACATATGCCAGGTTGGCTAACATAAGAACGGCCTTTAGAAACTTGTGTAAGGAATCTTTCAGAACATTATATACCACATATGTCAGACCAATCCTGGAGTATGCGGCACCAGCATGGAGTCTATATCTAGTCAAGCATAAGACTAAAATGGAAAAGGTTCAAAGGTTTGCCACCAGACTAGTACCCGAGCTGAGAGGTATGAGCTACGAGGAGAGACTACGGGAATTAAACCTCACTTCGTTGGAAGACAGAAGAGTTAGGGGGGACATGATCACCACATTCAAGATCCTCAAGGGAATCGACAGGGTTGATAAAGACAGGCTGTTTAACACAAGGGGCACACGCACAAGGGGACACAGGTGGAAACTGAGTGCCCAAATGAGCCACAGAGATATTAGGAAGAACTTTTTTAGTGTCAGAGTGGTTGACAAATGGAATGCATTAGGAAGTGATGTGGTGGAGGCTGACTCCATACACAGTTTGAAGTGTAGATATGATAGAGCCCAATAGGCTCAGGAACCTGTACACCTGTTGATTGACAGTTGAGAGGCGGGACCAAAGAGCCAGAGCTCAACCCCCGCAAGCACAACTAAGTGAGTACAACTAGGTGAGTACACACAGTATTATGATTGAGGAAGAAGATAGGTTTGTGGAGAAGATAATTGGGAAATTTGTAGAAAAGAGGGATGTTTGGATAGATGATCTAATCCAGGGGATTAAAAGTGAAGTCTTTAATAAGATACAGGACGAGGTTCAAAGACTCAAACAAGAGTTTATGGATTATATTCAAGAGGAAATCAGGAAGAGCAGGGTAGAATGGCAAGGAGAAATATCTAGGCTTACTAATGAATTTGGCAGGAATAAGGGAAGCTTGGCAGGGGAAGGGGAAGTAGTAGTAGGTGGAGTAGCGGGTGTGGGAAGGGTGGGGGTCAGCCAGGGAGGGGGGCCACCAGCATGACCCTGAACTGAGAAAGAGGACAATCATAATCCATGGATTGCATGAAGCCAGGGCACCATCGAGGCAGGAAAGGATGGAGATTGAGGATTTGGAGCTATAGGGGATCTTGAGAGACATGAGAGCCCAGATGGCAGGGAATGAGGTGCAAGTCCAACGCCGCATTGGGCCATAGAAATGTAACAGGAAACGACCTGTCCTGGTACAGTTCACTAACGAAGAGGCAGTGGATTACATACTGCATCACAAACACTTACTCAGAGGTAGCAAAAATTACTGCAACGTATATATTGACAAATTCATGACGAAGGAGGAGCAGATAGCCCACAGAGCAAGCATACAACAGTACAACTCTTCCCATTTGAGCGTAGCTACACATCCCAATGCTAATCCACACCATGCTAACCAGCTCACACCTTCTCAGGTCACTCCTTCCCCAAATCAGCCCTCTCTGCCCCTGCTTATCTCCCCAACACCTCCCTTGACCCCTCTGACCCCACTGCAGTCAAATTCATCCCACATTCCAAGGACCCCCTCATCACCTCAACCCCCAAAACCCGTCCAGCCCTCATCCCCTCAACCCCCAAAACCCACCCAGCCCTCATCCCCTCAACACCCAAAACCTACCCAGCCCTCACCTCTCCTCATCCCCTCTCCTTCCATGTGACCCCCCACCCTTGCGAGGGGGGTGGGAGGTTTCCCCCACCCCCTCTATCCTTCCCCCTCCCAACCTCTCAACCTCTATCTGACTCCCAACCTTATGCTATCTCCCAACCCCTCTATGCCTATCAGACCCTCCCTAATCTTCAGATCCAGTATGCCCTTCCTACTCCAGACCTACCTACCCAGGCCCTACCCCAGACCCTCCTACCTACCTTCCTAGAAGCCCAGCCCCCATTAGCCTCCAAGCACCCCTCCTGACCTCTTTCACCCCCATACACCCCCCGGACCCCCCCAGACACCCCCAGGATCCCCCTGGACATCCCCCGGGTCCTCCCCGCCCCCAGTCATCCCCCAGACACCCCCCAGATCCCCCAGATCCCTCCTGCCCCCAGTCACCCCCCAGACACCCCCCAGATCCCCCCAGACCCCCAGAGAAAGGGAGAACCCTGGTACAAGAGTTTCCATGAAGAATCTCAAGGTTTGGTACACCAATGCTGATGGGGTATCTAATAGAGCAGAAGAGATAAAAGAAAGAGTGAGTGAAGCAGATCCTGACATAGTTGCAATTGTGGAAACTAAAATTAATGACGTGATCTCAGATACAATCTTTCCTGAAGGGTACCAGGTGATGCGAAAAGAGAGGACACAGAGACAGGGAGAGGGAGTGGCACTCCTAATAAAGCGGAAATGAAAGTTTGAAGGCCTGGGAAATCGAGTTACCAATGAGTGCACAAGCTTCATACAAGGAACTCTGACAGTAGATGGGAGGAAGATTGTGATCTTGGTAATCTACAATCCCCCCACCAAACAGTAAAAGACCCAGGCAGGAGTATGATGACAACAACGATTCTTCGTGGCAGGGGATTGTATTCCAGGGACCTCCCCGAAACGCTACGCGTACTAGTGGCTGTACAAGAATGTAACAACTCTTGTATATATCTACAAAAAAAAAAAAAAAAAAAAAAAAAAAAAAACCAAGGCATGTATAGATGAACTGCAGAAGGCAGCAACACTAGCCCACAGAATGAGAGCGAAGCTGCTGATCATGGGGGACCTAAATCATGGAGAGATAAATTAGGAATCAAGGAATCCCCATGGAGGGGACGAAACGTGGGGAGCAAAATTAGTAGATGTTATAGACAGGAATTTCCTAACACAACATGTGAAGGAAGACACAAGGGAAAGAGGAGGAGATGCACCGAGCCTATTAGACCTGATTTTCACCCAGAACGTAGAAGATATCGAGAATTTAGAGTATGAAATACCTCTAGGGGCCAGTGACCATTGTGTCCCAGTCTTTGACTACATGATGGAATTCAAACCTATGACCATAGGACAAGAGATCTGGGAAAGGAGAGTTGACTACAGGAAAGGGGACTATAAGAGGATAAGGGACTATCTGGGTGAAGTGCAGTGGGAGGAAGAAATTAGAGGAAAAACAGTCCAAAATATGATGGACCTAGTCATACAGAAATGCCAGGAGGCCGAAGAGAGATTTATACCAACAGTAAAGGGAAAAAATAAGAAGAAATATAATAACCCATGGTTTAATAGACAGTGTCAGGAAGCAAAAATGGCCAGCAGGCGGGAGTGGAGGAAGTACAGAAGACAAAGGACAGAGGACAACAGGATCAGATACAACAGAGCTAGGAACGATTACATTAACGTAAGACGAACATCGGAAAGGGACTATGAGAACGATATTGCAATCAAAGCGAAAAAACAACCTAAGTTACTACACAGTCATATAAGAAGAAAAATGTCGGTGAACGACCAAGTGACAAGACTAAGGAAGACAGAGGGGCCATATACTGAAGGTGACAAGGAAATCTGCGAGGCACTGAATGCCAGTTTCCATGGAGTGTTCACTACCGAGCCTCCCGTTGTTGGAAGGGGTTACCCTACATGAAAGACTATCAGATATAGAGGTGACAGCAGAGGGGGTAATGAAATAGTTGACAACTCTAGATGCAACTAAAGCAGTTGGACCAGACAAAGTATCACCGTGGATACTAAAAGAAGCAGCGCAGGCCCTCAGCATGCCTCTGGCAATGATCTTTAATTAGTCACTTATGTCGGGAAAATTGCCCAGTTGCTGGAAGACGGCAAATGTCGTACCGATCTTCAAGAAAGGTGATAGGGAGGAGGCACTTAACTATAGACCTGTATCACTGACAAGCATCCCCTGTAAAATACTGGAAAGAATAATTAAGCTACGACTGGTTGCACACCTGGAGAACATTAGGTTTGTGAACAAACATCAACATGGGTTCTGGACAGGGAAATCGTGCCTAACAAACCTTCTGGAATTCTATGATAAAATAACGAGGATAAGACAGGACAGAGATGGTTGGGCAGACTGCATATTTCTGGACTGCCAAAAAGCCTTTGATACAGTACCGCACATGAGACTGCTGTTCAAGCTCGAGAGGCAGGCGGGGGTGGGGGGAAAGGTCCTAGCATGGATAAGGAACTACCTAACAGGAAGGAGCCAAAGAGTTACGGTAAGGGGCGAGAAGTTGGACTGGCGAACAGTAACAAGTGGAGTACCACAAGGATCGGTTCTGGGACCAATTCTATTTGTTGTATATGTTAACGACATGTTTACAGGCGTAGAGTCCTACATGTCGATGTTTGCGGATGACGCAAAGTTGTTGAGAAGAGTTGTGACAGATGAGGATTGCAGGATCCTCCAAGAGGACCTGAACAGGTTGCAGAGATGGTCAGAGAAATGGCTACTGGAATTCAACACAAGCAAATGTAAAGTTATGGAAATGGGACTAGGAGATAGGCGACCAAAGGGACAGTACACAATGAAGGGGAACAGCCTACCTGTGACGACGCGCGAAAGAGACCTGGGTGTGGACGTAACACCTAATCTATCTCCTGAGGCACATATAAATAGGATAACGACAGCAGCGTACTCTACACTGGCAAAAGTTAGAACATCATTCAGAAACCTAAGTAAGGAGGCATTTAGGGCGCTTTACACTGCCTACGTGAGGCCAGTCTTAGAGTATGCCGCCTCATCATGGAGTCCCCATCTGAAGAAGCATATAATGAAACTGCAAAAGGTTCATAGGTTTGCAACGAGACTCGTCCCAGAGCTACGAGGGATGGGGTGTGAGGAGCGCCTGAGGGAACTGTGCCTTACGACACTAGAAAGAAGAAGGGAGAGGGGGGACATGATAGGAACGTATAAAATACTCAGAGGGATTGACAGAGTGGACATACACGAAATGTTCACACGGAATAGTAACAGAACGAGGGGACATGGATGGAAGCTTGAAACTCAGATGAGTCACAGAGATGTTAGGAGGTTTTCTTTTAGCGTGAGAGTAGTGGGAAAATGGAATGCACTTCAGGAACAGGTTGTGGAAGCAAATACTATTCATAATTTTAAAACCAGGTATGATAGGGAAATGGGACAGGAATCATTGCTGTAAACAACCGATGCTCGAAAGGCGGGATCCAAGAGTCAATGTTCGATCCTGCAGACACAACTAGGTGAGTACAACTAGGTGAGTACACATACCCCCTACCCCAAACCCTCCCTGCCCCCACTCAAATACCCAGTCACGTCTCCCTCCCCCCCCACACCCAATCCCCACCCTTCTACCCCTCCCCTCCTCCCGCCGAGTTCCCCCTCCCCCCCCCTTTCCTTTCTGTCCTCCCTCTCCTTTTACCCTATACCCTCCTTGTCCCTCCCCCTTCACTTGACTCCCCACCCCTTATCCCAGTATCCTCTGCAACCCTGTTATCCACCTCACAAATCCTCACACCCATGGCACAGCTTCCCCCAACAGCAGAACACTCACGAAGGAGGAGATTTGAGAAGGGACAGAAGAAAGTGAGCCTCAAGGCAATGTACAATAACATAGATGGAATTACAAATAAAGCAAATGAAGTTGGAGAATGGGTACTAAAGGAAAACCCAGACATAATAGCTCTCACAGAAACAAAGCTAACGAAAACCATAACAAATGCAGTGTTCCCACAGGACTATTATGTTATGAGGAAAGAAAGAGAAGGAAGAGGTGGTGGTGGTGTAGCTCTGCTGGTAAGAAAGGCTGGGATTTTTGAGATGGTTGTTCAGGGATGTGAAGGTTTCAGTGACTACATAACAGGCACAATAACAACGGGAGGGCAAAAAATTATAGTCGTAGTCATATATAATCCAAAATCAAATGACAGAAGACCCAGATAGGAATATGATAGAAACAACATGGCCACCATTAACATAATAGAGAGAGTAGCTTCTGTTGCTAGCAGTAATGGATCTGGACTACTAATTATGGGAGACTTCAACCATGGAAAGATAGATTGGGAGAACAGAGACCCGCATGGAGGACCAGAAACATGGAGAGCTAAGCTGCTGGACCTGGCAACAAGAAACTTTCTAAGCCAGCTCATCAAGGAACCAAAAAGAATGAGAGGAGAAGATGAACCAGCAATGCTTGATTTGATATTTACCCTAAATGAGTGGGATATAAGGGAAATCAAGATGGAAGCGCCCTTGGGAATGAGTGATCACAGTGTATTGAACATTGAGTACCTGGTAGAGCTAGGAATTATCTCCCCCAAAAAAGAACGAGGAAACAAAAGGCTGGCTTACCGAAAGGGAAATTATGAGTAGATGAGAAGCTTCCTAAGGGAAATACCTTGGGACACAGACCTCAGAGATAAGTCTGTACAAGATATGATGGACTATGTCACCCAAAAGTGTCAGGAGGCAGTAAGCAGATACATCCCGGCCCAAAAGGAAAAATCCGAGAAGCAAAAGAAGAATCCCTGGTATAATAGGGCATGTATGGAAGCAAAGAAACTGAACAAAAGGGCGGGGAGGAACTTCCGGAATAACAGAACACCAGAAAGCAGAGAGAGATACCAGAGAACCAGGAATGAGTATGTCAGGGTGAGAAGAGAAGCAGATAAAAGTTATGAAAATGATATAGCAAACAAAGCCAAGACCGAACCAAAGCTACTCCACAGTCAAATCAGAAGGAAAACAACAGTGAAATAACAGGTAGTGAACAGGCGAGGACAGGTATACAGAGAATGACAAAGAGGTGTGTGAAGAACTCAACAAGAGGTTCCAGGAGATCTTCACAACAGAACAAGGTGAGGTCACTGTACTAGGAGAAAGGGAAGTAAACCAGGCGGCCTTGGAAGGGTTCGAAATTACGAGAGAGGAAGTCAAGAGACACCTGCTGGATCTGGATGTTAGAAAGGCTGTTGGTTCAGACGGGATCTCACCATGGGTAATGAAACAGTGTGCAGAGGCACTTTGCTTGCCACTCGCCATAGTGTATAGTAGGTCACTGGAGACGGGAGACCTACCAAAAACATGGAAGACGGCGAATGTGGTTCCAATATACAAAAAGGGCGACAGGCAAGAGGCACTGAACTACAGGCCAGTGTCCTTGACTTGTATACGATGCAAGGTGATGGAGAAGATCGTGAGAAAAAACCTGGTATCACATCTGGAGAGAAGGAACTTCATGACAAATCGCCAACATGGGTTCAGGGAGGGTAAATCTTGCCTGACTGGCTTAAGAGAATTCTACGATCAGGTGACAAAGATTAAGCAAGAAAGAGAGGGCTGGGCGGACTGCATTTTCTTGGATTGTCGGAAAGCCTTTGACACAGTACCGCATAAAAGGCTGGTACATAAGCTGGAGAGACAGGCAGGTGTAGCTGGTAAGGTGCTCCAGTGGATAAGGGAGTACCTAAGCAATAGGAAGCAGAGAGTTACGGTGAGGGGTGAGACCTCTGATTGACGTGAAGTCACCAGTGGAGTCCCACAGGGCTCTGTACTCGGTCCTATCTTGTTTCTGATATATGTAAATGATCTCCCGGAGGGTATAGATTCATTTCTTTCAATGTTTGCGGACGATGCCAAAATTATGAGAAGCATTAAGACAGAAGAGGACTGTTTGAGGCTTCAAGAAGACCTAGACAAGCTGAAGGAATGGACGAACAAATGGTTGTTAGAGTTTAACCCAACCAAATGAAATGTAATGAAGATAGATGTAGGGAGCAGGAGGCCAAATACAAGGTATCATCTTTGAGAGGAAATTCTTCAGGAGTCAGAGAAAGAAAAAGACTTGGGGGTTGATATCACGCCAGACCTGTCTCCTGCAGCCCATATCAAGAGGATAACATCAGCGGCATATGCCAGGCTGGCCAACATGCGAACGGCATTCAGAAACTTGTGTAAAGAATCATTCAGAACTTTGTATACCACATATGTCAGACCAATCATGGAATATGCAGCCCCAGCATGGAGTCCATATCTAGTCAAGGATAAGACTAAACTGGAAAAGGTTCAAAGGTTTGCCACCAGACTAGTACCCGAGCTGAGAGGTATGAGCTACGAGGAGAGATTACAGGAATTAAACCTCACTTCGTTTGAAGACTGAAGAGTTACGGGGAGACATGATCACCACATTCAAGATTCTGAAGGGAATTGATAGGGTAGATAAAGACAGGCTATTTAACACAAGGGGTACACGCACAAGGGGACACAGGTGGAAACTGAGTGCCCAAATGAGCCACAGAGATATTAGAAAGAACTTTTTTAGTGTCAGAGTGGTTGACAAATGGAATGAATGCATTAGGAAGTGATGTGGTGGAGGCTAACTCCATACACAGTTTCAAGTGTAGATATGATAGAGCTCAATAGGCTCAGGAATCTGTACACCTATTGATTGACGGTTGAGAGGCGGGACCAAAGAGCCAGAGCTCAGCCCCCGCAAACACAACTAGTTGAGTACAACTAGGTGAGTACAGGCTGGAGTTGCTGCGTTCCATACCCACTGTGTAGGCCTGGACGAAATAGCGATGCGGTGAGATTTATGTCAATGTCTTACGTTGGAATGAAATTCACGGAATTTCTACTGAACACTTTCCCTGATTACTGTAGAGCCTCCCTGATACTTTTAATGCTATGTACCTTATTCAATGAGACAATGACGAGCGATGTGAGAATTAAATGGGGGATTCACAAAACAGTCTGTTGCCTTCTGCTTTGGCAATGATAACGCAGTTGACTCTACGTTAGTGTTAAGTACACTCCTTACTTAAATCAATGTACTATCGGCCGCGAATACCGGATACTGCATATCTTAAAGCGGACTTGCGTCGAGGTACAATGAGATGGAGCAACATAATGGTCGTTACGGACAATGTTTCACATAGTTTGGCCGAACCACGTGAACCACACGTCATACAAGCATAACAACCCTGGACAGAACGAACCACGTGAACCACACGTCATACAAGCATAACAACCCTGGACAGAACCACGTGAACCACACGTCATACAAGCATAACAACCCTGGACAGAACCACGTGAACCACACGTCATACAAGCATAACAACCCAGGACAGAACCACGTGAACCACACGTCATACAAGCATAACAACCCTGGACAGAACCACGTGAACCACACGTCATACAAGCATAACAACCCAGGACAGAACCACGTGAACCACACGTCATACAAGCATAACAACCCTGGACAGAACCACGTGAACCACACGTCATACAAGCATAACAACCCTGGACAGAACCACGTGAACCACACGTCATACAAGCATAACAACCCAGGACAGAACCACGTGAACCACACGTCATACAAGCATAACAACCCAGGACAGAACCACGTGAACCACACGTCATACAAGCATAACAACCCTGGACAGAACCACGTGAACCACACGTCATACAAGCATAACAACCCTGGACAGAACCACGTGAACCACACGTCATACAAGCATAACAACCCTGGACAGAACCACGTGAACCACACGTCATACAAGCATAACAACCCAGGACAGAACCACGTGAACCACACGTCATACAAGCATAACAACCCTGGACAGAACCACGTGAACCACACGTCATACAAGCATAACAACCCAGGACAGAACCACGTGAACCACACGTCATACAAGCATAACAACCCAGGACAGAACCACGTGAACCACACGTCATACAAGCATAACAACCCACGACAGAACCACGTGAACCACACGTCATACAAGCATAACAACCCTGGACAGAACCACGTGAACCACACGTCATACAAGCATAACAACCCTGGACAGAACCACGTGAACCACACGTCATACAAGCATAACAACCCTGGACAGAACCACGTGAACCACACGTCATACAAGCATAACAACCCAGGACAGAACCACGTGAACCACACGTCATACAAGCATAACAACCCAGGACAGAACCACGTGAACCACACGTCATACAAGCATAACAACCCTGGACAGAACCACGTGAACCACACGTCATACAAGCATAACAACCCAGGACAGAACCACGTGAACCACACGTCATACAAGCATAACAACCCTGGACAGAACCACGTGAACCACACGTCATACAAGCATAACAACCCAGGACAGAACCACGTGAACCACACGTCATACAAGCATAACAACCCATGGACAGAACCACGTGAACCACACGTCATACAAGCATAACAACCCTGGACAGAACCACGTGAACCACACGTCATACAAGCATAACAACCCAGGACAGAACCACGTGAACCACACGTCATACAAGCATAACAACCCAGGACAGAACCACGTGAACCACACGTCATACAAGCATAACAACCCTGGACAGAACCACGTGAACCACACGTCATACAAGCATAACAACCCAGGACAGAACCACGTGAACCACACGTCATACAAGCATAACAACCCTGGACAGAACCACGTGAACCACACGTCATACAAGCATAACAACCCATGGACAGAACCACGTGAACCACACGTCATACAAGCATAACAACCCTGGACAGAACCACGTGAACCACACGTCATACAAGCATAACAACCCTGGACAGAACCACGTGAACCACACGTCATACAAGCATAACAACCCTGGACAGAACCACGTGAACCACACGTCATACAAGCATAACAACCCTGGACAGAACCACGTGAACCACACGTCATACAAGCATAACAACCCAGGACAGAACCACGTGAACCACACGTCATACAAGCATAACAACCCAGGACAGAACCACGTGAACCACACGTCATACAAGCATAACAACCCAGGACAGAACCACGTGAACCACACGTCATACAAGCATAACAACCCAGGACAGAACCACGTGAACCACACGTCATACAAGCATAACAACCCTGGACAGAACCACGTGAACCACACGTCATACAAGCATAACAACCCTGGACAGAACCACGTGAACCACACGTCATACAAGCATAACAACCCTGGACAGAACCACGTGAACCACACGTCATACAAGCATAACAACCCTGGACAGAACCACGTGAACCACACGTCATACAAGCATAACAACCCAGGACAGAACCACGTGAACCACACGTCATACAAGCATAACA
This sequence comes from Procambarus clarkii, assembly GCF_040958095.1. NCBI lineage: Eukaryota > Metazoa > Arthropoda > Malacostraca > Decapoda > Cambaridae > Procambarus > Procambarus clarkii. Next base: position 41,942,671 of record NC_091173.1, read on the forward strand.
ACCCTGGACAGAACCACGTGAACCACACGTCATACAAGCATAACAACCCTGGACAGAACCACGTGAACCACACGTCATACAAGCATAACAACCCAGGACAGAACCACGTGAACCACACGTCATACAAGCATAACAACCCTGGACAGAACCACGTGAACCACACGTCATACAAGCATAACAACCCTGGACAGAACTACGTGAACCACACGTCGTACAAGCATAACAACCCAGGACAGAACTACGTGAACCACACGTCATACAAGCATAACAACCCAGGACAGAACCACGTGAACCACACGTCATACAAGCATAACAACCCAGGACAGAACCACGTGAACCACACGTCATACAAGCATAACAACCCTGGACAGAACCACGTGAACCACACGTCATACAAGCATAACAACCCTGGACAGAACCACGTGAACCACACGTCATACAAGCATAACAACCCAGGACAGAACCACGTGAACCACACGTCATACAAGCATAACAACCCAGAACAGAACCACGTGAACCACACGTCATACAAGCATAACAACCCTGGACAGAACCACGTGAACCACACGTCATACAAGCATAACAACCCTGGACAGAACCACGTGAACCACACGTCATACAAGCATAACAACCCAGGACAGAACCACGTGAACCACACGTCATACAAGCATAACAACCCTGGACAGAACCACGTGAAGCACACGTCATACAAGCATAACAACCCTGGACAGAACCACGTGAACCACACGTCATACAAGCATAACAACCCAGGACAGAACCACGTGAACCACACGTCATACAAGCATAACAACCCAGGACAGAACCACGTGAACCACACGTCATACAAGCATAACAACCCAGGACAGAACCACGTGAACCACACGTCATACAAGCATAACAACCCTGGACAGAACCACGTGAACCACACGTCATACAAGCATAACAACCCTGGACAGAACCACGTGAACCACACGTCATACAAGCATAACAACCCTGGACAGAACCACGTGAACCACACGTCATACAAGCATAACAACCCAGGACAGAACCACGTGAACCACACGTCATACAAGCATAACAACCCAGGACAGAACCACGTGAACCACACGTCATACAAGCATAACAACCCTGGACAGAACCACGTGAACCACACGTCATACAAGCATAACAACCCTGGACAGAACCACGTGAACCACACGTCATACAAGCATAACAACCCTGGACAGAACCACGTGAACCACACGTCATACAAGCATAACAACCCTGGACAGAATAAATTTGGCGCCCAAACCAGGACCGGGCCAAGCTGGTCGTCAGTGTGTTTGACGACCAATCACAGAATAGCGCCTCAGAGGTTTAGGTGGCTCCACCACTCACGACTTCCCTTGAGGAGGCTTGATAATGGGCCTGACAGGTGAATGGACATCACTTTGCATTCGTAGTCCTGAGGTTCCGGGATCGATCCCCGGTAGAGGCGGAAACAAATGTGCAGAGTTCCTTTAACCCTGATGCACCTGTTCACCTTGCAGTAAATAGGTACCTAGGAGTTAGACAGCTGCTACGGGCGGCTTCCTGGTGGGTGTGTAACAAAAAAAGGATGCCTGGTCGAGGACCGGGCCACAGGGACGCTAAGTCCCGAAATAATCTTAAGATAACCTGAAGATGGTCCAGGACGGACCGAAACGTCGTCGTCTTTTCATCTTCTGGTGTGTGGTTTGGTCCACATTCTTCAGCCACGTTATTGTGACTCATCATATCATCAGCACATGAATAACAATGACTACGTCCAAAAAATGAACCAGTTATTGGATGACAGAGACTCTTACTTACCTGTTAATAGTGATCCTATTGAAAAAAGTTATAACACATTTTAACAAAACTCTTAAAACATTGCTCAAGAACGATAAAGAGTTGATTTCATAAGTTTTTAAGTCATTTCCCCTTCCATACCATTTCTGTATGGTCTTATTGAAACACACAAACCAAATAATCCTGCAAGACCTATTATTAGTTCTGTTGGATCTGTGGCATATAGACTTTCCAAATAGCTTGTCCCGGTCTTGTCCCCAGTAGGAGGTGCCATTGCCTACTCACTTGGACGTAGTTAACAAGTTGTCTGGTATGAAATTAAATTTTGATTTTAAACTTGTGAGTTTTGATGTTTCGGCTCTGTTCACTAGGGTTCCTGTTGATGACTTGTTGGCATTCTTACGGGATCTACTCCCTAAATATAATTTAACTTTACCTACTAACACCATTGTTGAACTCATAAAAATAAACTCCCTTAACCTGATTTGAGTAAAAATGAACATACGAGCACACATTGGTTGGTTTCCTATATACATCGAATTTGAAACTCCTGCTAATTCTGTGAATCATGATGTCTAAAAAAAGGCAGAACATCATTCTCTTCATTCTCAATTGTGAATTTAATTGACAGGGACCAGCGAATTAAGCTGAATGAAAAAATCAATTCGGTCATGGTTAACCGGCCACAGGCATCGTATACCGTCAACATACCTATAACACACCAAATTCGAGGGTAAAATCCCGGTTAAGATATTCGTTTCAAAACATTCCATGTCCAAATTGCACAAAACAGGGGGAGAGAGGATTTCCCATCACCATGCCAAATGTTTGTTTTATATAATGAATCATTAAAGCTGAAATAATTATCTTTAATGCACAATTTTATGAGTTCAACAATGGTGTTAGTAGGTAAAGTTAAATTATATTTAGGGAGTAGATCCCGTAAGAATGCCAACAAGTCATCAACAGGAACCCTAGTGAACAGAGCCGAAACATCAAAACTCACAAGTTTAAAATCAAAATTTAATTTCATACCAGACAACTTGTTAACTACGTCCAAGTGAGTAGGCAATGGCACCTCCTACTGGGGACAAGACCGGGACAAGCTATTTGGAAAGTCTATATGCCACAGATCCAACAGAACTAATAATAGGTCTTGCAGGATTATTTGGTTTGTGTGTTTCAATAAGACCATACAGAAATGGTATGGAAGGGGAAATGACTTAAAAACTTATGAAATCAACTCTTTATCGTTCTTGAGCAATGTTTTAAGAGTTTTGTTAAAATGTGTTATAACTTTTTTCAATAGGATCACTATTAACAGGTAAGTAAGAGTCTCTGTCATCCAATAACTGGTTCATTTTTTGGACGTAGTCATTGTTATTCATGTGCTGATGATATGATGAGTCACAATAACGTGGCTGAAGAATGTGGACCAAACCACACACCAGAAGATGAAAAGACGACGACGTTTCGGTCCGTCCTGGACCATCTTCAGGTTATCTTAAGATTATTTCGGGACTTAGCGTCCCTGTGGCCCGGTCCTCGACCAGGCATCCTTTTTTTGTTACACACCCACCAGGAAGCCGCCCGTAGCAGCTGTCTAACTCCTAGGTACCTATTTACTGCAAGGTGAACAGGTGCATCAGGGTTAAAGGAACTCTGCACATTTGTTTCCGCCTCTACCGGGGATCGATCCCGGAACCTCAGGACTACGAATGCAAAGTGATGTCCATTCACCTGTCAGGCCCATTATCAAGCCTCCTCAAGGGAAGTCGTGAGTGGTGGAGCCACCTAAACCTCTGAGGCGCTATTCTGTGATTGGTCGTCAAACACACTGACGACCAGCTTGGCCCGGTCCTGGTTTGGGCGCCAAATTTATTCTGTCCAGGGTTGTTATGCTTGTATGACGTGTGGTTCACGTGGTTCTGTCCAGGGTTGTTATGCTTGTATGACGTGTGGTTCACGTGGTTCTGTCCAGGGTTGTTATGCTTGTATGACGTGTGGTTCACGTGGTTCTGTCCAGGGTTGTTATGCTTGTATGACGTGTGGTTCACGTGGTTCTGTCCAGGGTTGTTATGCTTGTATGACGTGTGGTTCACGTGGTTCTGTCCAGGGTTGTTATGCTTGTATGACGTGTGGTTCACGTGGTTCTGTCCTGGGTTGTTATGCTTGTATGACGTGTGGTTCACGTGGTTCTGTCCTGGGTTGTTATGCTTGTATGACGTGTGGTTCACGTGGTTCTGTCCTGGGTTGTTATGCTTGTATGACGTGTGGTTCACGTGGTTCTGTCCAGGGTTGTAATGCTTGTATGACGTGTGGTTCACGTGGTTCTGTCCAGGGTTGTTATGCTTGTATGACGTGTGGTTCACGTGGTTCTGTCCAGGGTTGTTATGCTTGTATGACGTGTGGTTCACGTGGTTCTGTCCAGGGTTGTTATGCTTGTATGACGTGTGGATCACGTGGTTCTGTCCAGGGTTGTTATGCTTGTATGACGTGTGGTTCACGTGGTTCTGTCCAGGGTTGTTATGCTTGTATGACGTGTGGTTCACGTGGTTCTGTCCAGGGTTGTTATGCTTGTATGACGTGTGGTTCACGTGGTTCTGTCCAGGGTTGTTATGCTTGTATGACGTGTGGTTCACGTGGTTCTGTCCTGGGTTGTTATGCTTGTATGACGTGTGGTTCACGTGGTTCTGTCCTGGGTTGTTATGCTTGTATGACGTGTGGTTCACGTGGTTCGTTCTGTCCAGGGTTGTTATGCTTGTATGACGTGTGGTTCACGTGGTTCTGTCCAGGGTTGTTATGCTTGTATGACGTGTGGTTCACGTGGTTCTGTCGTGGGTTGTTATGCTTGTATGACGTGTGGTTCACGTGGTTCTGTCCAGGGTTGTTATGCTTGTATGACGTGTGGTTCACGTGGTTCGTTCTGTTCAGGGTTGTTATGCTTGTATGACGTGTGGTTCACGTGGTTCTGTCCAGGGTTGTTATGCTTGTATGACGTGTGGTTCACGTGGTTCTGTCCAGGGTTGTTATGCTTGTATGACGTGTGGTTCACGTGGTTCTGTCCTGGGTTGTTATGCTTGTATGACGTGTGGTTCACGTGGTTCTGTCCAGGGTTGTTATGCTTGTATGACGTGTGGTTCACGTGGTTCTGTCCAGGGTTGTTATGCTTGTATGACGTGTGGTTCACGTGGTTCTGTCCAGGGTTGTTATGCTTGTATGACGTGTGGTTCACGTGGTTCGTTCTGTCCAGGGTTGTTATGCTTGTATGACGTGTGGTTCACGTGGTTCTGTCCAGGGTTGTTATGCTTGTATGACGTGTGGTTCACGTGGTTCTGTCCAGGGTTGTTATGCTTGTATGACGTGTGGTTCACGTGGTTCTGTCCAGGGTTGTTATGCTTGTATGACGTGTGGTTCACGTGGTTCTGTCCAGGGTTGTTATGCTTGTATGACGTGTGGTTCACGTGGTTCTGTCCAGGGTTGTTATGCTTGTATGACGTGTGGTTCACGTGGTTCTGTCCAGGGTTGTTATGCTTGTATGACGTGTGGTTCACGTGGTTCTGTCCAGGGTTGTTATGCTTGTATGACGTGTGGTTCACGTGGTTCTGTCCTATGTTGTTATGCTTGTATGACGTGTGGTTCACGTGGTTCTGTCCAGGGTTGTTATGCTTGTATGACGTGTGGTTCACGTGGTTCGTTCTGTCCAGGGTTGTTATGCTTGTATGACGTGTGGTTCACGTGGTTCTGTCCAGGGTTGTTATGCTTGTATGACGTGTGGTTCACGTGGTTCTGTCCAGGGTTGTTATGCTTGTATGACGTGTGGTTCACGTGGTTCTGTCCTGGGTTGTTATGCTTGTATGACGTGTGGTTCACGTGGTTCTGTCCAGGGTTGTTATGCTTGTATGACGTGTGGTTCACGTGGTTCTGTCCTGGGTTGTTATGCTTGTATGACGTGTGGTTCACGTGGTTCGGCCAAACTATGTGAAACATTGTCCGTAACGACCATTATGTTGCTCCATCTCATTGTACCTCGACGCAAGTCCGCTTTAAGATATGCAGTATCCGGTATTCGCGGCCGATAGTACATTGATTTAAGTAAGGAGTGTACTTAACACTAACGTAGAGTCAACTGCGTTATCATTGCCAAAGCAGAAGGCAACAGACTGTTTTGTGAATCCCCCATTTAATTCTCACATCGCTCGTCATTGTCTCATTGAATAAGGTACATAGCATTAAAAGTATCAGGGAGGCTCTACAGTAATCAGGGAAAGTGTTCAGTAGAAATTCCGTGAATTTCATTCCAACGTAAGACATTGACATTAATCTCACCGCATCGCTATTTCGTCCAGGCCTACACAGTGGGTATGGAACGCAGCAACTCCAGCCTGTACTCACCTAGTTGTACTCAACTAGTTGTGTTTGCGGGGGCTGAGCTCTGGCTCTTTGGTCCCGCCTCTCAACCGTCAATCAATAGGTGTACAGATTCCTGAGCCTATTGAGCTCTATCATATCTACACTTGAAACTGTGTATGGAGTTAGCCTCCACCACATCACTTCCTAATGCATTCATTCCATTTGTCAACCACTCTGACACTAAAAAAGTTCTTTCTAATATCTCTGTGGCTCATTTGGGCACTCAGTTTCCACCTGTGTCCCCTTGTGCGTGTACCCCTTGTGTTAAATAGCCTGTCTTGATCTACCCTATCAATTCCCTTCAGAATCTTGAATGTGGTGATCATGTCCCCCCCTAACTCTTCAGTCTTCAAACGAAGTGAGGTTTAATTCCTGTAATCTCTCCTCGTAGCTCATACCTCTCAGCTCGGGTACTAGTCTGGTGGCAAACCTTTGAACCATTTCCAGTTTAGTCTTATCCTTGACTAGATATGGACTCCATGCTGGGGCTGCATACTCCATGATTGGTCTGACATATGTGGTATACAAAGTTCTGAATGATTCTTTACACAAGTTTCTGAATGCCGTTCGTATGTTGGCCAGCCTGGCATATGCCGCTGATGTTATCCTCTTGATATGGGCTGCAGGAGACAGGTCTGGCGTGATATCAACCCCCAAGTCTTTTTCTTTCTCTGACTCCTGAAGAATTTCCTCTCCCAGATGATACCTTGTATTTGGCCTCCTGCTCCCTACATCTATCTTCATTACATTTCATTTGGTTGGGTTAAACTCTAACAACCATTTGTTCGTCCATTCCTTCAGCTTGTCTAGGTCTTCTTGAAGCCTCAAACAGTCCTCTTCTGTCTTAATCCTTCTCATAATTTTGGCATCGTCCGCAAACATTGAAAGAAATGAATCTATACCCTCCGGGAGATCATTTACATATATCAGAAACAAGATAGGACCGAGTACAGAGCCCTGTGGGACTCCACTGGTGACTTCACGTCAATCAGAGGTCTCACCCCTCACCGTAACTCTCTGCTTCCTATTGCTTAGGTACTCCCTTATCCACTGGAGCACCTTACCAGCTACACCTGCCTGTCTCTCCAGCTTATGTACCAGCCTCTTATGCGGTACTGTGTCAAAGGCTTTCCGACAATCCAAGAAAATGCAGTCCGCCCAGCCCTCTCTTTCTTGCTTAATCTGTGTCACCTGATCGTAGAATTCTATTAAGCCAGTCAGGCAAGATTTACCCTCCCTGAACCCATGTTGGCGATTTGTCACGAAGTCCCTTCTCTCCAGATGTGATACCAGGTTTTTTCTCACGATCTTCTCCATCACCTTGCATGGTATACAAGTCAAGGACACTGGCCTGTAGTTCAGTGCCTCTTGCCTGTCGCCCTTTTTGTATATTGGAACCACATTCGCCGTCTTCCATGTTTTTGGTAGGTCTCCCGTCTCCAGTGGCCTACTATACACTATGGAGAGTGGCAAGCAAAGTGCCTCTGCACACTGTTTCAGTACCCATGGTGAGATCCCGTCTGAACCAACAGCCTTTCTAACATCCAGATCCAGCAGGTGTCTCTTGACCTCCTCTCTCGTAATTTCGAACCCTTCCAAGGCCGCCTGGTTTACTTCCCTTTCTCCTAGTACAGTGACCTCACCTTGTTCTGTTGTGAAGATCTCCTGGAACCTCTTGTTGAGTTCTTCACACACCTCTTTGTCATTCTCTGTATACCTGTCCTCGCCTGTTCACTACCTGTTATTTCACTGTTGTTTTCCTTCTGATGTGACTGTGGAGTAGCTTTGGTTCGGTCTTGGCTTTGTTTGCTATATCATTTTCATAACTTTTCTCTGCTTCTCTTCTCACCCTGACATACTCATTCCTGGTTCTCTGGTATCTCTCTCTGCTTTCTGGTGTTCTGTTATTCCGGAAGTTCCTCCATGCCCTTTTGTTCAGTTTCTTCGCTTCCATACATGCCCTATTATACCAGGGATTCTTCTTTTGCTTCTCGGATTTTTCCTTTTGGGCCGGGATGTATCTGCTTACTGCCTCCTGACACTTTTGGGTGACATAGTCCATCATATCTTGTACAGACTTATCTCTGAGGTCTGTGTCCCAAGGTATTTCCCTTAGGAAGCTTCTCATCTACTCATAATTTCCCTTTCGGTAAGCCAGCCTTTTGTTTCCTCGTTCTTTTTTGGGGGAGATAATTCCTAGCTCTACCAGGTACTCAATGTTCAATACACTGTGATCACTCATTCCCAAGGGCGCTTCCATCTTGATTTCCCTTATATCCCACTCATTTAGGGTAAATATCAAATCAAGCATTGCTGGTTCATCTTCTCCTCTCATTCTTTTTGGTTCCTTGATGAGCTGGCTTAGAAAGTTTCTTGTTGCCAGGTCCAGCAGCTTAGCTCTCCATGTTTCTGGTCCTCCATGCGGGTCTCTGTTCTCCCAATCTATCTTTCCATGGTTGAAGTCTCCCATAATTAGTAGTCCAGATCCATTACTGCTAGCAACAGAAGCTACTCTCTCTATTATGTTAATGGTGGCCATGTTGTTTCTATCATATTCCTATCTGGGTCTTCTGTCATTTGATTTTGGATTATATATGACTACGACTATAATTTTTTGCCCTCCCGTTGTTATTGTGCCTGTTATGTAGTCACTGAAACCTTCACATCCCTGAACAACCATCTCAAAAATCCCAGCCTTTCTTACCAGCAGAGCTACACCACCACCACCTCTTCCTTCTCTTTCTTTCCTCATAACATAATAGTCCTGTGGGAACACTGCATTTGTTATGGTTTTCGTTAGCTTTGTTTCTGTGAGAGCTCAGCCAGACAGTGAGTCTCCTCTACACTCACCTGCTTATCTTCCTTCACGCTTCAACTTATCATGAACAACAATCATGTAACAAAAAAAATATATAATGAATATTAACTTATTCTTCAGACGTTACAACAAACTTTGCTTTCAAACGGCATCTGAATTTAATAGCTTCTCTTCATCAATTGGTGGTAACCTTGCCAGAACAATCCCGCAGACCCAGACACATGTTACTACATATCTCACCGGCAGCTATCCTAACTCTACTCCTTTTACCAGTCAGCCCGACAGACTTTATATCCTTAATTCAATCACTTAAAACCAAAGCTGGGAACATTAATGAAATACCATCTATGATATATAAGAGTGCTGCCCCTGCCTTGAGCCACCCATAGCTCTGCTATTCAACAAATCTCTAGTGTGTTATACTTTTCCTGATATCCTTAAAATAGCAAGAGTGTCGCCAGTTCATAAATAAGGCGAGATAGCTAAAATAAAGAATTACAGACCAATATCAAATCTACCTATACTTTCAAAAATATTAAAACAAATTATTTATAAACAGCTCTATTTCTAGTTTGTAAAACTCAACATATTAAGTCCCTGCCAGTTTGGCTTCCGTTCCCAAAAGAGTACCAATGATGCAATTATTAGTCTGCTTAATATAATCTACACAGCCCTTGACAAAAATGAGTTTCCAATTGGCCTCTTCATTGACTTGAGAAAGGCTATTGAAGAGCCTTTCTGGCTCAGGAAAGGATACTGTTAACCACAACTACCTCTTACTTAAACTTCACAATTATGGAATCCGAGGCCTTGCCCTGAACTATATTCGATCCTATCTTAGTGACAGATACCAATATGTATCCATCAATAACATAACCTCTCCCACTCAACCATTAACAGCAGGAGTGACACAGGGCAGCATCTTAGGACCTCTCCTATTTCTTATATTCATCAATGATTTATCAAATGTTTCTAACATTCTTAAACCTATAATATTTGCAGACGATATTACCCTCATTTGTTCTGACCCCAACCCCCACACACTAAATAATATTGTGAATAATAAATTAAAAAAAGTCCACTAATGGATGTCAGCCAACAAACTCACACTAAACATAGAAAAGACCTACTACATCTTATTTGGGAGCAAATTATCAAATATAATTAAACTTGAAATATACAATGTTAACATTAGCAAAAAAAATGAAGGAACGTTCCTTGGGCTATATATATACAAGAGACTGAACTTCAGCACCCACATGCAACACATAACCAAGAAAGTCTCAAAAACGGTCGGTATACTATCTAAAATCAGATATTATGTTCCAAACTCTGCTCTCCTCCCATTATGCTATGCGCTAATCTATCCCTATATTACATACGGTATCTGTGCATGGGGTTCAACCACTGCAAATTTCCTTAAGGCCATCATCACCAAGTAAAAATCTGCTATCAGAACTATAACAAACTCTGCAGCCCTACAACTATAACAGACAACACACAGCCCCTCTGTTTAAGTCCCTTAACATGCTAAACATACACTCACTCTACACATTCTCATGTGCTAATTACATGTACAAATCTTTGTTCCTAATGCTAATCTTGATCTGAAACTTTTCCTTGGTAGATGTAATAAAACTCTATGAGCACCACACCAGAAATATATATTTCTTTGATATCCCCAGAGTCAGACTAAATCTGTGCAAACACTCCATGCAAATAAAAGGACCCATTAAATCAAATTAATGAATGACAACTTACTTAACACTTTCGCACCCCGGGCATGCGCGCCGCCAACTTAGCGGTCACGCCCCAGGCGTGCGGGCGAGCGCGCGGCGACATCGAAATGTGTATACCCATTTCAGTTTTCTCACCTTGATTCTTGTGCTATGTCGTTCGTTTTAGTATAATTGTGTTCGCAATAGAATTCCCTACAGGTGTATGGGCATATAATGTTCAAAAGCCTGGCGTGACTCCCCGCAACAAAGCTTAAAGTTACCCGTGAACGAGCACCAATTTGCACACCGCAGCCTAATGTGTATACTCGTTCAGTTTCATAACATTAATTTTCGTGTTACGTCTTTCATTTTAGTATCAAATTGTTCGCAATATAAGGGCGCGTATTTTAAAACTATTCCCATAATAATAAAGCAATAACTGGCATTTTAACAAATATTTTAATTTTGGACGCTCATCATCACAAAATTATTTATATCTTTCCAGTGTTCTGACATAAATTTTCGTGTTACGTCTTTCATTTTGGTATCAAATTGTGCGCACTCTAAAGGCGCTCATTTTGAAGCTATCCTGAAGTCGATCAAATAATAAATGAATTTTATACAAATATATTTTTATCGGACGCGAGAACAGTCTGATGCTCGGACTCGAGAGAAAGAAATCGGACGCCAGAGTAGTTCGAAGAGTGCGTTATTATTACTAACATCTTTATTGACAGAATTAATTACAATTTTGTCTAATCTGAGATTTCAATTAATTCTTATTAAAGTGAGGATAATGCTGGTATTCACTGTCACGCAGGACAGAGGGTCATACACAAGACAATAAGTCTAATCTGTAGTCTGAAGCACATGTATATCATGGTTACAATCAATGTTTTAATATATGAATATGTGAAAACAACTTTCTATTGTGCACTGCCACACAAGGGCAGTGATGGGTTCATAAGCGATGCAGCTTAGAAGTAATATAAATAAAAATGTTCTTCATTCTTTAAAATGGACAAGCAAATTTTGGATAAATGGTCGGGATATCGTCCAGAACACCTGAGTCAATGAAATAGTTATACAGTTGGTGGTACAAGAGGTCAGGAGGTCTAAAGTCTTTTACGGTTTCACATTCAACAATATAGTGTCCTAGTGAATGCATTAAAGGTTTATCACAGAGTTTACAATCTGAATATTCTGGTAATGGCTCAGCCTCACTAACCTGCCAGATGTGTCTATAGCTAAGGCGAATTCGTGCAATGACTACATCACATTGCCTGGTCCGGTTACTGTGCTGACCATACAAATACCTATTATTACAAAACTTGTCATAGCTTTTAATACTGCAGCTTTCAGGTCTCTGGGCATTTCTTAGTTCTTCTAAATCTGAATTAATTTCTCTAATTTGTATGTTTCTAATAATTGCATTAGATAGTCCAAAGTCATAATCAATGTTTTCTTTCCTGCAAACCTCATTGGCCAATCGATATACAAAGTCATGTTTTCCAACTCCAACATGAGATGAGATCCACACAAATTTTATACAATAGTTATTATCATTGGCAAAAATTACATTCCATTCAATATTACAAACTTCTTCCGACATACATTGTGATGGGTTATTTAAGGACTGCAGAGCACTTTTAGTCGCAGAATATCACTCCAACACCATTGAGCTTAAGGTACTCAGTGGCAAGATAAATACCCAATAGCTCAGTCTGTGTCGTGCTTGCCCAGTTGTTCAGTCTCTGTATACTAGACATGATCATTTCATTCCCTTTATGCACAACCTGTTCTACCAGTGCCTAGCTGCACGGAGCCATCATCAAAGGCATAGGATTCCGTCGGTTTGAAAGTTTGAAGATGACTGTCAATAGCTTCTAATGTTATACATCTCATAGTTCCAGTGTTATACATTTGTTTGACACTGATGGGGGTATAATGCAAAGAGACCTACACATCTTTCCAAGGGGAGAATATAGTGAACAGTTTTACCAGGATTAAGAGACACAGTCAGTTTCAGAAGATTATAGACACAACAACTGAGCCACACACTGTAAGGAGCTTTTTGCGGCGAATTGAGGGAACAATCAGAATTGTTTAGAATGGATCTCAATTTAATTTGAATAGAGTTGAAGGGGACCATTATTTTTCAAAGTTTTAGCGCAAAACATAGTACTAAGTAGAACTATTATTTCGTAAATGGAAGGTAATTTTAGTTCCTTTCTCATGTTAACAATTCTGACAGTTCTTGGACAACCCAGGATGATGCGCATGGCATCATTCTGTACTACATCTAGGCCTTGTAATTGTTTAGGAGAAAAATTAAGAAGATGCAAGGCATAATAATCAACAACAGATCGTATAAAGGCAATTTAAAAACTACGAGTATATTTTATGTTAATGCCAAATCCTTTACGCTCAAGAGTTTTGAGAGGTTAAAGACGCTCAACAAGTTTTTTGCGCAGGTTGCTGATGAGATTTGTATCATTAACCTCGACTCCAAGATACTTATAAGACTCACAAGTCTCCACGGGCACTCCATTAATAGTATAATTAACATGAAGAGAATGGGGAATAAGAACCCTTGTTTTATCAACAGAGATCATGAGGGCACATTCTACTACTTTTTTGGAGAATGCATCAAGTAACACTTGTAGCCTTGGTTTACTGTGTGCCATAATACAAATATCATCAGCATAACATATGACAGCTTCAGTAGGTTGTACAGGTATGTCATGGATAAGTTTGTGCATAAGTATATTGAAGAGCATAGGGCTTAGGACACCACCTTGAGGTGTGCCTAGTTCGAATGCATCTGTTTTTGCACTTTTAACTCCTTTAAATAGAACACTAGCGACACTAATTCCTCTGAGCTTCAGTAGTAGTCAGGGGAAAGTCGAATACTCCAGTTTGGCAGCAGGATGCTGCTTCTGGAAACTTTCCTTATTAAGACTACTCAATAGCTCGGTCAACTGAGTATCGGCCTCACACACGTGGGGTCCAGGGTTCGAGTCTGCTAGAGCCCAGGTGGATGGAAAGAACCCAGTTTATGGAACTCACTCACCAGTGAATAAAATAATTGTTCAACCTATGTCGTATTCAAAAGTAAAACCAAAAAGTACCTAAATTCATCCTCATAGTTTTCTACTTTGTGCTTCAAACTCACACCAGGTGTGGCGCCACAACATGCTCTCACACCTGGTGTGGCGCCACAACATGTTCCCACACCAGGTGTGGCGCCACAACATGCTCCCACACCAGGTGTGACGCCACAACATGCTCCCACACCAGGTGTGGCGCCACAACATGTTCCCACACCAGGTGTGGCGCCACAACATGTTCCCACACCAGGTGTGGCGCCACAACATGCTCCCACACCAGGTGTGACGCCACAACATGCTCCCACACCAGGTGTGGCGCCACAACATGTTCCCACACCAGGTGTGGCGCCACACCATGCTCCCATATCAGGTGTGGCGCCACAACATGTTCCCACACCAGGTGTGGCGCCACACCATGCTCCCATATCAGGTGTGGCGCCACAACATGCTCACACACCAGGTGTGGCGCCACACCATGCTCCCACACTAGTGTGACGCCTCCACGCTGCCCACAGCTTCAGCGTGCGGTTGGGACTGGACAGAGAACCCGGTGACGGGGGAGTGTTACCGCCTGGAGCTGGAGGAGCTGACCTTCGCTGACGCCCGCGCCGTGTGTCTGGAGCAGTGGTACGGCGAGGGACAGTCCTCGCCAGACCTCGTCTCCCTCTACTCTTCACAGGAGCAGTCATTTGTTTTCGGTGAGTTGCTTCTCCACTCCTGTGTTTACTGTGTTAGTGAGGACAATATCGTACACTTGGACGTGACTGTTGCACCAGTTAGTGGGGATAATATCGTACACTTGGACGTGACTGTTGCACCAGTTAGTGAGGACAATATCGTACACTTGGACGTGACTATTGTACCAGTTAGTGGGGACAATATCGTACACTTGGACGTGACTGTTGCACCAGTTAGTGGGGATAATATCGTACACTTGGACGTGACTGTTGCACCAGTTAGTGAGGACAATATCGTACACTTGGACGTGACTGTTGTACCAGTTAGTGAGGACAATATCGTACACTTGGACGTGACTATTGTACCAGTTAGTGGGGACAATATCGTACACTTGGACGTGACTATTGTACCAGTTAGTGGGGACAATATCGTACACTTGGACGTGACTATTGTACCAGTTAGTGGGGACAATATCGTACACTTGGACGTGACTATTGTACCAGTTAGTGAGGACAATACCGTACACTTGGACGTGACTGTTGTACCAGTTAGTGAGGATAATATCGTACACTTGGACGTGACTGTTGTACCAGTTAGTGAGGACAATGTTGTACACTTGGACGTGACTGTTGTACCAGTTAGTGGGGATAATATCGTACACTTGGACGTGACTGTTGCACCAGTTAGTGAGAACAATATCGTACACTTGGACGTGACTGTTGTACCAGTTAGTGAGGACAATATCGTACACTTGGACGTGACTGTTGTACCAGTTAGTGAGGACAATATCGTACACTTGGACGTGACTATTGTACCAGTTAGTGGGGACAATATCGTACACTTGGACGTGACTATTGTACCAGTTAGTGAGGACAAAGTTGAGTGTTGTACACGTAGATGTGACAGTAGCATAATGGTCTGAGTAGTGGGTTCGCAACCGAATGGTCCCGTGTTCGAGACGTTTGGGCATATTTTCTAATAATGTTCACCTAGCAGCAACTAGTTACCCGGGAGTTAGTCAGCTGTTGTGGGTTGCATCTGGAGAACGTCAGTAGTTAACCTAGTGGGACCTCAAGGAGTCTAATAGACTTCCTGGCCCCCTGGCAATGGGAAACCACACATAAAAATACCGCAGCAGGAATATACCTATTTCACTCTTATTATGAATAACGGAATTTACGTAATTACTAACGGGGTTAAACCTGATAACACATTGCTTTAGTAAAGGAAGGGAACTATTAGGGGAAAGCGCCAAGCCATTATGACTATATAGCACTTAGAAGAGATCAGGATTAAGCTTTGGGATGGGACGGGGGAAGGAATGGTGTCCAAGCACTTGGACGGTCGGGTATTGAACGCCGACCTGCATGAAGGAGAGACCATTGCTCTTCCATCCAGCCCAAGAGGTTGGTTGCTTTAGTAAAGGTAACGTTCACAAACCAACCAACAGGCACCGCACGAACGGTGTATCCCCTCCTGGCATAATAACATCACTTCATATCAAGAGAATAATTCAGCTATTTTAGTGACTCATGTTTGTGGAATAACTCCTATGTACACGAGGCTGGACCTTGCAGACCTGGTGGCTAGACAGGACCTGAGCCAGACGGGGCTGTGGATTGGCATGAAGAACGACATTGACGGCAACAGATGGATGGACGGAACACCCGGAGCTTACTTCAACTGGGCTGACGGTGAACCCAGCAGCTATGATTTCGACGAGAACTGTATTGGTAAGTGGTCCGTCTCACTGTGATGGTAAGTGGTCCGTCTCACTGTGATGGTAAGTGGTCCGTCTCACTGTGATGGTAAGTGGTCCGTCTCACAGTGCTGGTAAGTGGCCCGTCTCACTGTGATGGTAAGTGGCCCGTCTCACTGTGATGGTAAGTGGCCCATCTCACAGTGCTGGTAAGTGGCCCGTCTCACAGTGCTGGTAAGTGGCCCGTCTCACTGTGATGGTAAGTGGCCCGTCTCACTGTGATGGTAAGTGGCCCGTCTCACTGTGATGGTAAGTGGCCCGTCTCACTGTGATGGTAAGTGGCCCATCTCACAGTGCTGGTAAGTGGCCCGTCTCACAGTGCTGGTAAGTGGCCCGTCTCACTGTGATGGTAAGTGGTCCGTCTCACTGTGATGGTAAGTGGCCCGTCTCACTGTGATGGTAAGTGGTCCGTCTCACTGTGATGGTAAGTGGTCCGTCTCACTGTGATGGTAAGTGTGAAATTTTATATGAATGATTCTTGTACATCCGTTAACTTTAAACTGAAAGTCTAGATGGGCCTCTGGTGGAAGGGACTGTTTAGCTGACACATTAAGTGTAGTAAGCAGCTCATTCCCTACTCTAGAGACCATAGAAAAATCATGAGGCGCGAGCAAACGCCGAGACCTCAAAAGTTTGAGATCCCTATCACTAGGCCGTCGACCTCCGTCATTCGCTGGAGCGAATCTAACGGGTAGGTCACGGTACTCACATCAATATTCATTGATGTGTGGTGCTATGAATTCTGCTCGAGGCTCAAGAAGCAGTCTCAGATTAATAGCAATAACTTCAGGTAGCGTTGCAGAATATATGTAAGTCATTAATAGTGCGAGGTGTAACAAAAGACAGCGTTCAACTTTAACAACACAGTTTATTCAACAAGTACTAACACCTACAACAATGAAAATATCACTGACGTTACTCGAAATCCTTCTTGTGACACCTTTATGACAGCTTGACACCAGCCACGAGTATAACCACTGGATCCTGTCTGTAATTGCGTTGTGCTGGATAAATGAACTAACTTGAACAGTACTGAATGTTCATAGAGGATGCACTCAAGCAATAAGATACTAAGGCTATAATCACAAATTGCAACAACCACAAGGTAGGTTAGGAGACAAGTCTCCAGTAATCTCCCATCAGTTACTTTACGCTCTTTGCAGCCCTCCTGCAAGGCAGTTGCTATGCAATCAAACTAGTAGCCTTCAATGATATCACAATGACTAGTGGGGTTACTGGTAACTTCAGCAACCCTCTTTGTTAAACTCTTACGTTAACACCTCGTCTCTTGGACGATCAACAATCAATGACTAATTGATTACGTTAATACTGATTCTTGAGGTTATCTTGAGATGATTTCGGGGCTTTTTAGTGTCCCCGCGGCCCGGTCCTCGACCAGGCCTCCACCCCCAGGAAGCAGCCCGTGACAGCTGACTAACTCCCAGGTAGCTATTTACTGCTAGGTAACAGGGGCATTCAGGGTGAAAGAAACTTTGCCCATTTGTTTCTGCCTCGTGCGGGAATCGAACCCGCGCCACAGAATTACGAGCCCTGCGCGCTATCCACCAGGCTACGAGGCCCCTTATAGTGACAGTTACGGTAATTTACTGCCAACAGCAGTCAGCAACAACTACTTACGTTAACTTAACCTTGTCTCCCACAGGCAAGTCAAACTGTCACTCGTAATTCGAAATTACACTTGACTTGACCCATCAAGCATGCAGTGAGTAATTCCCTTAATTACTGTACTACGGAAAGATAATTAATTCCGGCACGAGTTACGTTATTCAATACTATATTCCCATTCGATTGTGTACTACAATTCTATGTCCAAAGTGTTATGAGGACGTCAATTACCCTTAACTGCCCTGAGCAATAAATTAGTATCTCACAGATCAATAATTATTTATACACGTATACATTACACTCATCACTGGCTCAACAGTTACAACATCAGCGAAGTGAATTCTCGTTAGGGTACTACTTACCCCGATTAACTCAGGTGACTAGTTAACTGTCCCATAAACCGATAACTAATCACTATGTCTACGTTACTTATTAATGACTTTACTCTCCTGAGAGTCAATCAAATTACCTGTCCAACTGACAGATACTAATAACAGGCATTACGTTAATGCAAACAATGTAGCCTTCGTGTGAGTCGATCAAACCCTGGTCAGAGTTAATTACCGTGATTTCCGTGAACCCTTAATTACCTGTCCAACTGACAGATAATTTGCAACAGACGGTTACTTAATGCAAGCCTTCAGCCCTTCCGGCGTTCCTACAACACTGACTTCGTCTTAAGTTTTTTTTTTATGTTTATTTTTACATGCAAAGCATGCAAATTAAATACAATAAAAACAACACAGAAAACAGAACAGAACAAATTAAAACAATAGACCACCGGCCAGAAGGGCCGACAGCACAGCACAACAAAACACAAACATGATAAATGCATAGAAAAATACAGCATACATCGAGGCACAAAACATAATACAATGGCAAACAAGCAAGCACAGTAACATCACAAAACAACACCTTCATAAAACAAAACATACATCAAGAGGCATAACAGGAAACATAACAGGACAATCACAATACATTCCAAACAAAACAAAGAACAAACACGTACAACAGGTAAAGCAATATGAAAACACCAGTGCAAACGTACAGCACAGAAACAATACAGGAAGCAAGTACGGGGTTGCCGGGCATAAAACACCCGCACGCAGTACCCCCAACAGCCGGACAGAGGACGGTATGTCCGATCTCAGTCGCATCCCGAGGGTCCGAATGTTGGTCTTCACACCCGATTACGTGCCAGACGACAGTGAGTTTATCCGCACACTGATGACGGAGCCGTACCTCTGGAAGAATCGCCGGAGGAGAGTCTCAGGAAACTCCATGGGGGCGCCATGAACACTGACATACGTCACAGCACCACTACGGTCTGAAATGGTCACAGACCCGGTGCCGTCCTGTAGCTGCAAAGTACGTCCCTCGTACCTCTGTAAGAAAGCACGGTACACCGCCTCACCCACAAACTTGATAATGACACAGTGAGCAGTGGCCAGCTCAATGCCATATACGTCCCCAACCGGGACACGAAGCATGTCACTCAATACCACATCCACCAGCGGGTAACCAGCACGGCCAGTAAACTCCAATCCGATGGAGTTTAACCGCACGACAGCGGGAATAGGGCCGCCCATCACAAAACACCACACGTCCCTACCACCAGGAACAGCAAGGAGGGTAGAGACTCCCACACCCCCTACTGGCGAAAACGTCAATCACCCCAAAACTGCCAGAGCGGGCAAACGACACGTCCACACCGCTCGGCAGCCCACAGGCAACTCCTACTTCGTCTTAAGTGGCTGATTGGACCCAATCCCGTGATCAGCAATCAGCTGTCCCTTGGAAGATAATTAACCCAAACATATCTACGTTAACTCAAACTGTCTTGCATGACAGTACCTCTACAAACAATGGGTGTTCCCTTGGTGACGTGACGTTAATTACCCTACTCAATTAACGCTCACTGAATCCTTCACTTCGATAATAACCAAATTTACATCCCAGTACTCGTCACACGGACGAGTTCACTCACGACGCAGTAACACAACACTCGGTGATCTAATAAACTATATTACAATCACAGCTCAACAATTGCAACCCGTTGCTATGACAATTACTGAAAACCCATTAATAACACACTTGGACTCGGGACACTATAATTATATATCGTACTTACTGACCTCTAGGAGCCGGTCGGCCGAGCGGACAGCACGCTGGACTTGTGATCCTGTGGTCCCGGGTTCGATCCCAGGCTCCGGCGAGAAACAATGGGCAGAGTTTCTTGCACCCTATGTCCCTGTTACCTAGCAGTAAAATAGGTACCTGGGTGTTAGTCAGCTGTCACGGGCTGCTTCCTGGGGGGTGGAGGCCTGGTCGAGGACCGGGCCGCGGAGACACTAAAAAGCCCCGAAATCATCTCAAGATAACCTCAAGAAAATCATCTCAAGATAACCTCAAGAAAATCATCTCAAGATAACCTCACCTGTTGCTCTCTGCTATTAAACGCTATGTGGAGCACTAAGGATATAATCACTCTCCTAATCAACTTGGAGAAGTGATTAACGATCCCACGGATCGATAATTAATCCCCATGAATTTACACTACTCAACAGAGCTCTCTCCAGACAGCGGCGTCAATCACTCTTCATCACAAATCCACCGAATTACGTTAAACAGGTCAGCAAAGTTTATATAAAAATTACACTTGTCACAGCCCAGAAACACACAATACGCATGTAAATAAACACACACTGGTAACACTTTTTTTTTGAGAGAGATATACAAGAGTTGTTACATTCTTGTACAGCCACTAGTACGCATAGCGTTTCGGGCAGGTCCCTGGAATACGATCCCTGCCGCGAAGAATCGTTGTTACAACCAAGTACGCATTTTACTGTTGCGTTAAACAGAGGCTACAGTTAAGGATTTGCGCCCAGCAAATCCTCCCCGGCCAGGATACGAACCCATGACAAAGCGCTCGCGGAACGCCAGGCGAGTGTCTTACCACTACACCACGGAAACTGTACGACACAATATTCTATGCCAGGAAATCTCCCAGGGTTACAACATTCTTACACTACCGTAACATGATGACCGGAACTGGATCTCCTGAAATGGCCTTCACATGTGGACTTAGGGAAATGTCATAAACATTTACATATAAGAAATGTAATAATACATAACCCCACACCAGTATGGAGTATAATAACTCTTGGACGGCCCTCACCTGTTGGACTTTATTAAACAACTGAATGTGTTTCCTGTGTGACCAAACACACACTCGTCTGCACACATACACTCAGTTCAAGCCCTTCCTTGACTGACAAGACGTTAAATAAGTGAAATCTCATGTGCTCTGCACTTCCTGTTCATCTATCAGGTGCTAAAAGGACAATGCTGGCGGACCCTTCTGACACGAATCAGGGTTAGAGATAATAATCACCAATACAACATAAGGGATACTTACTCAATTATACTGGCCAGCCTACAGACATACTACCCCATGTAAACATGAAGACTGAAGCACTGTAGTCTCGAAGATCAGCGGCGGAACGGCTCTGGCTAGGAGTAGCCTGTGCGGAGCACAACGCGGCTCGGTACAGTTTGTACCCACCTGCACTTGCTAGCTTCTTCCTTCTCTCAGGGCGGAGCATCGTGCTTGTCCGAAATGCCGGCAAATATGGCGAACGACAATGTCCAACACTAAGATCGAAATTCCCACGAGTTTCTAGTGGAAAAACTGCCATGAACACTGGCGAGTTACTCCTAGATATCTCAACTGCTCAGTGACTTAATAAACAGGATGATGACTGGGGATGAGGATTCACGACACAGTCCGTTACTCCTGCACGTGTGGTTTACCCACTGCTACATTTCCAGTCGTGTACACTTTCTTGTAATATACGCCAATACGAGGAGTTCCCGGATTCTGCTCATTCCCTACGGACACACGTCGGTATCGCGAGAATATAAAGTGTACTCGGATGCTACTGCCGACGGGTCCCTTTACTTAGCTTGCCGACTAAGCAAAGATTACGTCAAACACGGGCAGTAGCTTGATGCAGAATGGCGTCTTGGATCCAGGACGGGAAGATGCTGGCCTACTAACCAATCATAGAGTGGCGCACCTCGGCCTAAGGCCCTTAGCCAATCACGGCTTCCCCTCGCTTGCCACTCTGGGGAGACGTCACGGCAGACGGCTTGGTTCCCATGGGAACAGCCCGGGGTGGCTGCCTCTCACTCCTCTGGACTCACCCAAGCTAACAGTAAAAACTGCTACACTCTATAACTATTTCTACAAAGGGGGCACGGATGGAAGCTTGAGACTCAGACTCACTTGAGATGTGTCATAGAAATGTTAGAAAGTTTTCCTTTAGCGTAAGGGTAGTGAGTAAATGGAAAATATGATAGCAAAATAGGCCAAGAGTCATTGCATTACACAACCAACGGCTAGAAAAGCAGGATGCAAGAGCTAGAGCTCGATCCTGCAGGCACAAATAGGTAAATAGGTGAGAACACACACGCGTGCTAACCCATTTGTAACCTTGCAGAGATGTACTCAGACACGGGCAAGTGGAATGACATCGACTGCGCTCTCCGCTTTGCATTTATATGTGAGAAAAAAGGTAAGTGATATATTTTACAAAGTACTTGAGGTGATATATTTTCCAAAGTACTTGAGAGAGAGAGAGAGAGAGAGAGAGAGAGAGAGAGAGAGAGAGAGAGAGAGAGAGAGAGAGAGAGAGAGAGAGAGAGAGAGAGAGAGAGAGAGAGAGAGAGAGAGAGAAAGACAGAGAGAGAGAGAGAGAGAGAGAGAGAGAGAGAGAGAGAGAGAGAGAGAGAGAGAGAGAGAGAGAGAGAGAGAGAGAGAGAGAAAGAGAGACAGACAGACAGACAGACAGAGAGAGAGAGAGAGAGAGAGAGAGAGAGAGAGAGAGAGACAGAGAGAGAGAGAGAGAGAGAGAGAGAGAGAGAGAGAGAGAGAGAGAGAGAGAGAGAGAGAGAGAGAGAGAGAGAGAGAGAGAGAGAGAGAGAGAGAGAGAGACAGAGAGAGAGAGAGAGAGAGAGAGAGAGAGAGAGAGAGAGAGAGAGAGAGAGAGAGAGAGACAGACAGAGAGAGAGAGAGAGAGAGAGAGAGAGAGAGAGAGAGAGAGAGAGAGAGAGAGAGAGAGAGAGAGAGAGAGAGAGAGAGAGAGCGAGAGAGAGAGAGAGAGAGAGAGAGAGAGAGAGAGACAGACAGACAGACAGACAGATAGACAGACAGAGAAAAGTGAATGAATTAGTTAGTATTAACTGAATGTTGTGATACTTGATGTTGAGAATTAACCATTGAGAGTAAAGGTGACTAGTCGGTATAGTTCTATCTGTAACTGTGATCAATTATCAAGCCCATGAAGGTAATGGCTGTTAGTTGGAGTTAATGTACCTTTGCCCGCCCTCCTCCCTACCACGGGAGCCCAGATCCAGGTGACCATGCATCCGCCGGACACAACACCATCGCTGAGATAAACCAAAAATAATCAAAATATTAAAACTTTTGAGTTTCTCAAAAAACACATTTGTACAGAGCATCCTATACTAATTGGTGCTAATCAGGTCAAAGGGTACATATAGCAGGTCAATGGTTGAGCATCTCATCCTCTCCAGTTCTAACAACATCACAAAAATGATGTACTAAATTGTACTAAAATATTCTAAAAATGTACTACAACTGATGAAACGAACCTAACCTAACCGACTCGGAACAACGAATAGAAAACGGGACAGCCCGTCAATTTAGTGAGCCGCTATGATGAATGAGGATATATACGTCAAAAATCAGACGTACTGTTGGAGAGGACGGGTAGAGAGACAGGCGAGAAGTGACGTAACGAGGCATTATAATTCCTGCTAACACCCGTCAACACCTGCGGGCAGGAAACATGGAAAGTGTCACAACACCTGTGGAGTACCTGAGGTCACTACTATCCTTCACACTTGTTAAATGGAACAAAACAACAATATAAAATATGATATAATTGTACCACATTGGAACTACTTCATGTAAGCTCTCTACGGAACTATTGGTGTTGTTCAGTGTTATGGTGACAGGTGAGGGTCTTGTGGTGACAGGTGAGGGTGTTGTGGTGACAGGTGAGGGTGTTGTGGTGATAGGTGAGGGTTGTGGTGACAGGTCAGTGTGTTGTGGTGTCAGGTGAGGGTCTTGTGGTGACAGGTGAGTGTGTTGTGGTGTCAGGTGAGGGTGTTGTGGTGACAGGTGAGTGTGTTGTGGTGTCAGGTGAGGGTGTTGTGGTGACAGGTGAGGGTGTTGTGGTGACAGGTGAGGGTTGTGGTGACAGGTGAGGGTTGTGGTGACAGGTGAGGGTTGTGGTGACAGGTGAGGGTCTTGTGGTGACAGGTAAGGGTGTTGTGGTGACAGGTGAGAGAGTTGTGGTGACAGGTGAAGGTGTTGTGGTGTCAGGTGAGGGTGTTGTGGTTACAGGTGAGGGTGTTGTGGTGACAGGTGAAGGTGTTGTAGTGACAGGTGAGGATGTTGTGGTTACAGGTGAGGGTGTTGTGGTGACAGGTAAGGGTTTTGTAGTGACAGGTGAGGGTGTTGTAGTGACAGGTGAGGATGTTGTGGTGACAGGTGAGGGTGTTGTAGTGACAGGTGAGGGTCTTGTGGTGACAGGTGAGTGTGTTGTGGTGTCAGGTGAGGGTGTTGTGGTGACAGGTGAGGGTTGTGGTGACAGGTGAGGGTGTTGTGGTGACAGGTGAGGGTGTTGTGGTGACAGGTGAGGGTGTTGTAGTGACAGGTGAGGATGTTGTAGTGACAGGTGAGGGTGTTGTGGTGACAGGTGAGGGTGTTGTCGGAAAATCCGACACCATTTAATATCATACAGACAGATAAGAGCTGTGTTGTACAAACAAGTTACCCATAGAAAACGTAACTTGTAGTGGAATTACCGTCTAAAGAAAACGGGATATCATCACCACATACTATTATAATTCACCAGCTATTCTGCTGGGAATTATTCTTAAATACATTAGTCTTTGGACTTTACCATTATAAAAACATCTTATATAAATTAACTTAATTATCAATATTAAAGTAGAGTAAATGTGACCCTTCTATCACTTTCTGAAATCTGGACAAAGTAGGCCAGGCGTCAGAGAGGAAGGAGGGCAGCCATTGTTATTCGAGACCAGAGGCTCACACGGGAGCAAATTCGGCTCCTGTTAATTTTACTTGGACGTAGTGTTATGGATACCAAAGGTGTACCATTTGTCAACACGCTGTCAACAAATCAAGTTAAGTGTTCTTTCCGAAACCCATTATTTATCATTAGTGGCCATTAATGTCATTATATAGGGTGATCCGGTTAGATCACATGGAAGCCTCAAACTAAAGGTAATTAAGCCAGGTCTTCATGTTCCATGTACTGTTTTCTCTGATATACTTGTCATATATAGGTATCTGGCTTCACAGTTAGCGCCCTTTTGACAGGTCAAGACGAGGAAGAGTTTGTGCACCAGTTACTGGGTGATATGGAAGCTACCTCAAAGAGGATAATTTGGTGTCTACACCCTAGTTATACCTGGTGGACTAACCTGCTGTACTATAAGAGAAGGAACCTCATCAATGTATGTAGCTATTACTGTAATTTGATTGGCTGCATATGTGTAATATAAACCCCCCCTAATGTGTAGAGGATCGATTTGTGAGATTAAGAGATTATTGCAGAAATACAGTCCACTTAACATTATACAAATTGCTATCGAAGTATATAAATTAACGTAAATATAAATTCATATAAATTAAATAAATATAAATCTCACAGGTCGGTTCCCACATTATTTGGACCTTCGGAACCGGAATATTCGGTCCTATGAACCCACATTTGGTCATCTTAGTACCGGATGAACCAGTTAACCAGTGGATTCATTAAATATACTAGTGCAGTGTTATTTAAACAAAGCCAGCAGTCAAGACGGTAGCGTAGCCTCGAGGGAGCTCAGGAGCCTCCCTCAGCCCAGTTTAGCTTCGTCAGCGGTTTCATGCACACCCACAGATATTTGGTGGCGTGTTATTTCGTGAAATGACAGCGCTAATATAGAATCCAGCCAAATTAGTGACTGTGTCTTCGCGAGATTGTTCACGGATTTCGTGGTGTTACATTTCGCGAGAGATTATCTACGAATTTTGTGGACTTTATTTCGCGAGGTCACTAATAATATTTAATACTTCTAGATAATATTAGAAGTTTCATAGAGGCTAATTAAGAGGCTATTATCAATAATTGTGTATATTATTTCTCCAAATAGAGAATTATTTAATATATATTGCACTAGTGATCTCAATATAATATTTACTAATTGCCAACCCACAACAGGGTAGGATATTAACCATTGACTAGTTGAACTATTATCGTTCACCCTAGTCCCATTATTACCATAGTCAGTTGTACTATATTGAACAACCTAACACCATTAATGAATGGTGCAGACCCTATTTTGGGTGTAATTTTTTTCAACTCGAGTTGAGTTGTGTATATATAATAATTTACTTATGATCATTACACCTTTGAGTGATTAATTAGTGTCTCTACCATCCTAGGGTGATATAGAAGAGCTAACCTAAAGGTACTTCCAGTGACACTGGTTTATCACTTAAATCATTAGTGTGTATGATTGTATATATATATAATGTGTATTAATTTTAAGTGCTAACCTCTAGTAGAGGTAGGATTATTGCCTAGTGAGTGCAGAATTTACCCTAGGCTATCATTAGTGTTTGTTCAGTATTATGAACAGCCCAAGTACAAGCCCCACAAGGCTTCACCAACTAGCCAGTATGGATAATGCAGGGAGAATGAAAAGAACCCTTGCAGGTCTTAAAGGCCACTTAACAAGACAGATCAAGAAATGTGAAGATTTGTCACAACAATCTCAAGTTGATTATGCTGACCTGGAAAGCTATTATCAAGCAGCTGCAGGTAAATTTGAGCAAATCAAATGTCAAATAGCAGCATATGTGGCTGAACTTGCCAATACCAATTTATCAGAAACAGAAATAGACGACATTATGGTTGATCTTGCGAATTATGAAGATCACACTCAGGCCACGTTACAGCCTTATGTCAAATTAATTGCCCAGAACGAGGCAACAGCAACAACAACAACAGTTGCATCTAATACGAGTCAAGCAGAAGCTCGACTCCCTCCAATTAATTTACCCACTTTCTCAGGAAAAGATGAGGAAGATTGGGACGAATTTTGGAACAAATTCGTTGACCTTGTAGACTCAAAACAATCTTTACCAAAGAGTAGTAAATTCTCTTATTTGCAAGGCCAATTATCAGGTGAGGCTAAAACAGTAGTATCCCATCTGAGATTAACTAATGACGGCTATGATCTGGCAGTAAAACTCCTCAAGGATAATTATGCTGATCCAGAAGTAAGAACATCACATTTAGTTCATGAGCTGTTGCATTTACCCCCACCGGAGGCTTCAGCTGATTCACTCCAAGTCTTCAAGCTGGAGGTAGAATCATTGATCAATGCCCTCAGCCTGACAGCAGATACAAACGGGGCTGAGTGGGTCTTGAAAATAATTGTCCAGGAGAAAATACCTAGGGACATATTGAGACAAATGAGTGCTCATTACAATAAAAGTATCTTATCCATGAATGAAATATCTGAAGGTTTAAAGTCAGTAGTTCATCAATTACGAACACATGACAAATTAAAACCACCAAGTAAACCCTCAGAAACCAATAATAGTAAACCACAGAGTACCAAAGGTACTCCAAATCAATCTAGACAATATAATTCAACACCAAAGTGGAACAGTAGCAGTGTGGGCGTATATGCAGTGGGACCCTCCAAGCCTATAGTTACTGTGTCACCCAAGAACGTGACACCAAAGGGTACTGGAAGCTATGGAACATGTTTGTTCTGCAATGAGAAACATTCAATGTACCACTGCTCTAATTTTCCTGATAGTGACGCCCGTGTTGAGCGACTCAAGGATTTGCAACATTGCACGAGGTGCCTCAGGAAACATAACATCAAGGACTGTGATACCCAATTACACACCTGTAATAGGTGTAACAAAGGTCAGCACCATGCAGCATTGTGCAGAGACACCAAAACAACGTCTCCAAACCCCAAGGTGGAAGATAGCATTCCCACCACAGTACAGTACTGCAAGGTGCAACCAACAAAGAGTGTCCAATCGGCAAAGTCTAAAGGTAATACGACTTTGCCTACTGCCCAAATTACCATCCTGAATAAGAGGGCCAAGGTCCATACCCGTGGGTTGTTTGACCAAGGATCCCAGAGAACATATATCACTAAAAAGTTGGCAGATGAATTACAATTAAGGCCTGTAGCCCAGATGTCATTCAACATCTCAGGGTTTGTAACAGATGCAGGACCTCAAGTCTACCAGGTGGTACAACCATCAGTACGCTTAGGCAGGTACGTCTGTCGAGTACAAGCCATTGTGGTGGACAAAATACCAGTAGACCTACAAGTTCAAGGTCTGAGAGCAACAGCCAAATTCCTGAGAAATAGAGGAATAAAATTGGCAGATAATATTAAGTCTGATCACCTCACTGACTTGGCTGTCCTTGTGGGGACAGACTACTACCATCAATTCATCGGTAGCCCTACTAAATATCAGGGTATAACCATGTTAAACTCTGCAGGAGGTAAATTACTCTCAGGCCCAGTATCATGCCTGAGGAGACCTATGGCTGCAGATAAACAATACCAATAGAAATCTAAATTTGTCAGCTGATTATATTTCTCCAGTAGCATTATACTAAGGAGATTACAGCTGACTATAGTAACAGAGGTTGATGTTAGTATCATCATTTGAAGCTGAAGATGAGTTCATGAGGCTTCAGTGGCAAATCAGTGAACAGTAGCCTAAAACAGCTACAAGTCACTGCGACCAATGTCACTGAACCCACTGCAGTCTCAGAACCATACTTTACTTCAATGATGAGCTATTCAATCTTCTGAATCAATTAATTAAATTAAACCCCAGTAAATCTGATGACTGATTTGATACATTTATTATTTAATCAAGATGTATTCCATGGGCCTCAGTGTTTATATATCAGTGACCAGTTACCTGAAGAAACTTCAAGTTATATCTAATGTCACTGATCTCACTGCAGTCCCTGAATCATACTTGACTGTAGTACTTGATCACATTCAGTCTTCTGGGTTAAATAATATGTAATAAGGCTTGAATATTAGCCTTTCAAGAGTTGACAGGGAAATGAAATCGCATTAGACTTCTAACCCCTGCAACTCTAGTACGGGACATCCGTCCTGTACGAACAGACGCACAAATGTGTGATTACTAACTACTAACATCAAATTAATCTAATAATTCGAAGGAGGAGTATCGGTGTTCGTCTGTTCTAAAGAGGACTTCGACCCGTGAGCAGCCCCCTGGGGAATTATGTCGGAAAATCCGACACCATTTAATATCATACAGACAGATAAGAGCTGTGTTGTACAAACAAGTTACCCATAGAAAACGTAACTTGTAGTGGAATTACCGTCTAAAGAAAACGGGATATCATCACCACATACTATTATAATTCACCAGCTATTCTGCTGGGAATTATTCTTAAATACATTAGTCTTTGGACTTTACCATTATAAAAACATCTTATATAAATTAACTTAATTATCAATATTAAAGTAGAGTAAATGTGACCCTTCTATCACTTTCTGAAATCTGGACAAAGTAGGCCAGGCGTCAGAGAGGAAGGAGGGCAGCCATTGTTATTCGAGACCAGAGGCTCACACGGGAGCAAATTCGGCTCCTGTTAATTTTACTTGGACGTAGTGTTATGGATACCAAAGGTGTACCATTTGTCAACACGCTGTCAACAAATCAAGTTAAGTGTTCTTTCCGAAACCCATTATTTATCATTAGTGGCCATTAATGTCATTATATAGGGTGACCCGGTTAGATCACATGGAAGCCTCAAACTAAAGGTAATTAAGCCAGGTCTTCATGTTCCATGTACTGTTTTCTCTGATATACTTGTCATATATAGGTATCTGGCTTCACAGTTAGCGCCCTTTTGACAGGTCAAGACGAGGAAGAGTTTGTGCACCAGTTACTGGGTGATATGGAAGCTACCTCAAAGAGGATAATTTGGTGTCTACACCCTAGTTATACCTGGTGGACTAACCTGCTGTACTATAAGAGAAGGAACCTCATCAATGTATGTAGCTATTACTGTAATTTGATTGGCTGCATATGTGTAATATAAACCCCCCCTAATGTGTAGAGGATCGATTTGTGAGATTAAGAGATTATTGCAGAAATACAGTCCACTTAACATTATACAAATTGCTATCGAAGTATATAAATTAACGTAAATATAAATTCATATAAATTAAATAAATATAAATCTCACAGGTCGGTTCCCACAGGTGTTGTAGTGACAGGTGAGGATGTTGTGGTGACAGGTGAGGGTATTGTGGTGACAGGTGAGGGTGTTGTAGTGACAGGTGAGGATGTTGTGGTGACAGGTGAGGGTGTTTTGGTGACAGGTGAAGGTGTTGTGGTGACAGGTGAGGGTGTTGTGGTGACAGGTGAGGGTGTTGTGGTGACAGGTGAGGGTGTTGGGGTGACAGGTGAGGATTTTGTGGTTACAGGTGAGGGTGTTGTAGTGACAGGTGAGGGTGTTGTAGTGACAGGTGAGGGTGTTGTAGTGACAGGTGAGGATGTTGTGGTGACAGGTGAGGGTGTTGTAGTGACAGGTGAGGGTGTTGTAGTGACAGGTGAGGGTGTTGTGGTGACAGGTGAGGGTGTTGTAGTGACAGGTGAGGGTGTTGTGGTGACAGGTGAGGGTGTTGTGGTGACAGGTGAGGGTGTTGTAGTGACAGGTGAGGGTGTTGTAGTGACAGGTGAGGATGTTGTGGTGACAGGTGAGGGTGTTGTGGTGACAGGTGAGGGTGTTGTGGTGACAGGTGAGGGTGTTGTAGTGACAGGTGAGGATGTTGTATTGACAGGTGAGGGTGTTGTGGTGACAGGTGAAAGTGTTGTGGTGACAGGTGAGGGTGTTGTGGTGACAGGTGAGGGTGTTGTGGTGACAGGTGAGGGTGTTGGGGTGACAGGTGAGGATGTTGTGGTTACAGGTGAGGGTGTTGTGGTGACAGGTGAGGGTGTTGTAGTGACAGGTGAGGGTGTTGTAGTGACAGGTGAGGGTGTTGTGGTGACAGGTGAGGGTGTTGTGGTGACAGGTGAGGGTGTTGGGGTGACAGGTGAGGATGTTGTGGTTACAGGTGAGGGTGTTGTGGTGACAGGTAAGGGTTTTGTAGTGACAGGTGAGGGTGTTGTAGTGACAGGTGAGGATGTTGTGGTGACAGGTGAGGGTGTTGTAGTGACAGTTGAGGGTGTTGTAGTGACATGTGAGGGTGTTGTGGTGACAGGTAAAGGTGTTGTAGTGACAGGTGAGGGTGTTGTGGTGACAGGTGAGGGTGTTGTGGTGACAGGTGAGGGAGTTGTAGTGACAGGTGAGGGTGTTGTAGTGACAGGTGAGGATGTTGTGGTGACAGGTGAGGGTGTTGTGGTGACAGGTGAGGGTGTTGTGGTGACAGGTGAGGGTGTTGTAGTGACAGGTGAGGATGTTGTGGTGACAGGTGAGGGTGTTGTGGTGACAGGTGAAGGTGTTGTGGTGTCAGGTGAGGGTGTTGTGGTGACAGGTGAGGGTGTTGTGGTGACAGGTGAGGGTGTGTGGGTGACAGGTGAGGATGTTGTGGTGACAGGTGAGGGTGGTGTGGTGACAGGTGAAGGTGTTGTGGTGTCAGGTGAGGGTGTTGTGGTTACAGGTGAGGGTGTTGTGGTGACAGGTGAGGGTGTTGTAGTGACAGGTGAGGGTGTTGTAGTGACAGGTGAGGATGTTGTGGTGACAGGTGAGGGTGTTGTAGTGACAGGTGAGGGTGTTGTAGTGACAGGTGAGGATGTTGTGGTGACAGGTGAGGGTGTTGTGGTGACAGGTGAAGGTGTTGTGGTGTCAGGTGAGGGTGTTGTGGTTACAGGTGAGGGTGTTGTGGTGACAGGTGAGGGTGTTGTAGTGACAGGTGAGGGTGTTGTAGTGACAGGTGAGGATGTTGTTGTGACAGGTGAGGGTGTTGTAGTGACAGGTGAGGGTGTTGTAGTGACAGGTGAGGGTGTTGTGGTGACAGGTGAGGGTGTTGTAGTGACAGGTGGGGGTGTTGTGGTGACAGGTGAGGGTGTTGTGGTGACAGGTGAGGGTGTTGTAGTGACAGGTGAGGGTGTTGTAGTGACAGGTGAGGATGTTGTGGTGACAGGTGAGGGTGTTGTGGTGACAGGTGAGGGTGTTGTGGTGACAGGTGAGGGTGTTGTAGTGACAGGTGAGGGTGTTGTAGTGACAGGTGAGGATGTTGTGGTGACAGGTGAGGGTGTTGTGGTGACAGGTGAGGGTGTTGTGGTGACAGGTGAGGGTGTTATAGTGACAGGTGAGGATGTTGTATTGACAGGTGAGGGTGTTGTGGTGACAGGTGAAGGTGTTGTGGTGACAGGTGAGGGTGTTGTGGTGACAGGTGAGGGTGTTGTGGTGACAGGTGAGGGTGTTGTGGTGACAGGTGAGGGTGTTGGGGTGACAGGTGAGGATGTTGTGGTTACAGGTGAGGGTGTTGTGGTGACAGGTGAGGGTGTTGTAGTGACAGGTGAGGGTGTTGTAGTGACAGGTGAGGGTGTTGTATTGACAGGTGAGGGTGTTGTGGTGACAGGTGAGGGTGTTGGGGTGACAGGTGAGGATGTTGTGGTTACAGGTGAGGGTGTTGTGGTGACAGGTGAGGGTTTGTAGTGACAGGTGAGGGTGTTGTAGTGACAGGTGAGGATGTTGTGGTGACAGGTGAGGGTGTTGTAGTGACAGGTGAGGGTGTTGTAGTGACAGGTGAGGGTGTTGTGGTGACAGGTGAGGGTGTTGTAGTGACAGGTGAGGGTGTTGTGGTGACAGGTGAGGGTGTTGTGGTGACAGGTGAGGGGAGTTGTAGTGACAGGTGAGGGATGTTGTAGTGACAGGTGAGGATGTTGTATTGACAGGTGAGGATGTTCTGGTGACAGGTGAGGGTGTTGTGGTGACAGGTGAGGGTGTTGTGGTGACAGGTGAGGGTGTTGTAGTGACAGGTGAGGATGTTGTGGTGACAGGTGAGGGTGTTGTGGTGACAGGTGAATGTGTTGTGGTGTCAGGTGAGGGTGTTGTGGTGACAGGTGAGGGTGTTGTGGTGACAGGTGAGGGTGTGTGGGTGACAGGTGAGGATGTTGTGGTGAC
The DNA here is from genome assembly GCF_040958095.1 of Procambarus clarkii. NCBI lineage: Eukaryota > Metazoa > Arthropoda > Malacostraca > Decapoda > Cambaridae > Procambarus > Procambarus clarkii. The sequence continues at coordinate 41,975,874 of NC_091173.1, forward strand.
AGGTGAGGGTGTTGTGGTGACAGGTGAAGGTGTTGTGGTGTCAGGTGAGGGTGTTGTGGTTACAGGTGAGGGTTTTGTGGTGACAGGTGAGGGTGTTGTAGTGACAGGTGAGGGTGTTGTAGTGACAGGTGAGGATGTTGTGGTGACAGGTGAGGGTGTTGTAGTGACAGGTGAAGGTGTTGTGGTGTCAGGTGAGGGTGTTGTGGTTACAGGTGCGGGTGTTGTGGTGACAGGTGAGGGTGTGTGGGTGACAGGTGAGGATGTTGTGGTGACAGGTGAGTGTGTTGTGGTGACAGGTGAAGGTGTTGTGGTGTCAGGTGAGGGTGTTGTGGTTACAGGTGAGGGTGTTGTGGTGACAGGTGAGGGTGTTGTAGTGACAGGTGAGGGTGTTGTAGTGACAGGTGAGGATGTTGTGGTGACAGGTGAGGGTGTTGTAGTGACAGGTGAGGGTGTTGTAGTGACAGGTGAGGATGTTGTGGTGACAGGTGAGGGTGTTGTGGTGACAGGTGAAGGTGTTGTGGTGTCAGGTGAGGGTGTTGTGGTGACAGGTGAGGGTGTTGTGGTGACAGGTGAGGGTGTTGTGGTGACAGGTGAGGGTGTTGTAGTGACAGGAGGTAAGGATGTTGTGGTGACAGGTGAGGGTGTTGTGGAGACAGGTGAGGGTGTTGTGGTGACAGGTGAAGGTGTTGTGGTGACAGGTGAGGGTGTTGTAGTGACAGGTGAGGGTGTTGGTGTGACAGGTGAGGGTGTTGTGGTGACAGGTGAGGGTGTTGGGTGGTGACAGTTGAGGGTGTTGTGGTGACAGGTGAGGGTGTTGTGATGACAGATGAGGGTCTTGTAGTGACAGGTAAGGGTGTTGTGATGACAGGTGAGGGTGTTGTGGTGACAGGTGAGGGTGTTGTGGTGCCAGGTGAGGGTGTTGTAGTGACAGGTGAGGGTTGTGGTGACAGGTGAGGGTGTTGTGATGACAGGTGAGGGTGTTGTGGTGACAGGTGAGGGTGTTGTGGTGACAGGTGAGAGAGTTGTGGTGACAGGTGAGTGTTGTGGTGACAGGTGAGGGTAGTGGTGACAGGTGAGGGTCTTGTGGTGACAGGTGAGTGTGTTGTGGTGTCAGGTGAGGGTCTTGTGGTGACAGGTGAGGGGTTGTGGTGACAGGTGAGGGTGTTGTGGTGACAGGTGAGGGTGTTGTAGGTGACAGGTGAGGGTGTTGTAGTGACAGGTGAGGATGTTGTAGTGACAGGTGAGGGTGTTGTGGTGACAGGTGAGGGTGTTGGGGTGACAGGTGAGGATGTTGTGGTTACAGGTGAGGGTGTTGTGGTGACAGGTGAGGGTTTTGTAGTGACAGGTGAGGGTGTTGTAGTGACAGGTGAGGATGTTGTGGTGACAGGTGAGGGTGTTGTAGTGACAGGTGAGGGTGTTGTAGTGACAGGTGAGGGTGTTGTGGTGACAGGTGAGGGTGTTGTAGTGACAGGTGAGGGTGTTGTGGTGACAGGTGAGGGTGTTGTGGTGACAGGTGAGGGAGTTGTAGTGACAGGTGAGGATGTTGTAGTGACAGGTGAGGATGTTCTGGTGACAGGTGAGGGTGTTTGTGGTGACAGGTGAGGGTGTTGTGGTGACAGGTGAGGGTGTTGTAGTGACAGGTGAGGATGTTGTGGTGACAGGTGAGGGTGTTGTGGTGACAGGTGAATGTGTTGTGGTGTCAGGTGAGGGTGTTGTGGTGACAGGTGAGGGTGTTGTGGTGACAGGTGAGGGTGTGTGGGTGACAGGTGAGGATGTTGTGGTGACAGGTGAGGGTGTTGTGGTGACAGGTGAAGGTGTTGTGGTGTCAGGTGAGGGTGTTGTGGTTACAGGTGAGGGTGTTGTGGTGACAGGTGAGGGTGTTGTAGTGACAGGTGAGGGTGTTGTAGTGACAGGTGAGGATGTTGTGGTGACAGGTGAGGGTGTTGTAGTGACAGGTGAAGGTGTTGTGGTGTCAGGTGAGGGTGTTGTGGTTACAGGTGCGGGTGTTGTGGTGACAGGTGAGGGTGTGTGGGTGACAGGTGAGGATGTTGTGGTGACAGGTGAGTGTGTTGTGGTGACAGGTGAAGGTGTTGTGGTGTCAGGTGAGGGTGTTGTGGTTACAGGTGAGGGTGTTGTGGTGACAGGTGAGGGTGTTGTAGTGACAGGTGAGGGTGTTGTAGTGACAGATGAGGATGTTGTGGTGACAGGTGAGGGTGTTGTAGTGACAGGTGAGGGTGTTGTAGTGACAGGTGAGGATGTTGTGGTGACAGGTGAGGGTGTTGTGGTGACAGGTGAAGGTGTTGTGGTGTCAGGTGAGGGTGTTGTGGTGACAGGTGAGGGTGTTGTGGTGACAGGTGAGGGTGTTGTGGTGACAGGTGAGGGTGTTGTAGTGACAGGAGGTAAGGATGTTGTGGTGACAGGTGAGGGTGTTGTGGAGACAGGTGAGGGTGTTGTGGTGACAGGTGAAGGTGTTGTGGTGACAGGTGAGGGTGTTGTAGTGACAGGTGAGGGTGTTGGTGTGACAGGTGAGGGTGTTGTGGTGACAGGTGAGGGTGTTGGGGTGACAGTTGAGGGTGTTGTGGTGACAGGTGAGGGTGTTGTGATGACAGATGAGGGTCTTGTAGTGACAGGTAAGGGTGTTGTGATGACAGGTGAGGGTGTTGTGGTGACAGGTGAGGGTGTTGTGGTGCCAGGTGAGGGTGTTGTAGTGACAGGTGAGGGTTGTGGTGACAGGTGAGGGTGTTGTGATGACAGGTGAGGGTGTTGTGGTGACAGGTGAGGGTGTTGTGGTGACAGGTGAGAGAGTTGTGGTGACAGGTGAGTGTTGTGGTGACAGGTGAGGGTAGTGGTGACAGGTGAGGGTCTTGTGGTGACAGGTGAGTGTGTTGTGGTGTCAGGTGAGGGTCTTGTGGTGACAGGTGAGGGTTGTGGTGACAGGTGAGGGTGTTGTTGGTGACAGGTGAGGGTGTTGTTGGTGACAGGTGAGGGTGTTGTAGTGACAGGTGAGGATGTTGTAGTGACAGGTGAGGGTGTTGTGGTGACAGGTGAGGGTGTCTGTAGTGACAGGTGAGGATGTTGTGGTGACAGGTGAGGGTGTTGTAGTGACAGGTGAGGATGTTGTGGTGACAGGTGAGGGTGTTGTGGTGACAGTGTGAAGGTGTTGAGGTGACAGGTGAGGGTGTTGTGGTGACAGGTGAGGGTGTTGTGGTGACAGGTGAGGGGTGTTGGGGTGACAGGTGAGGATTTTGTGGTTACAGGTGAGGGTGTTGTGGTGACAGGTGAGGGTGTTGTAGTGACAGGTGAGGGTGTTGTAGTGACAGGTGAGGATGTTGTGGTGACAGGTGAGGGTGTTGTAGTGACAGGTGAGGGTGTTGTAGTGACAGGTGAGGGTGTTGTGGTGACAGGTGAGGGTGTTGTAGTGACAGGTGAGGGTGTTGTGGTGACAGGTGAAAGTGTTGTGGTGACAGGTGAGGGTGTTGTAGTGACAGGTGAGGATGTTGTGGTGACAGGTGAGGGTGTTGTAGTGACAGGTGAGGGTGTTGTAGTGACAGGTGAGGGTGTTGTGGTGACAGGTGAGGGTGTTGTAGTGACAGGTGAGGGTGTTGTGGTGACAGGTGAAAGTGTTGTGGTGACAGGTGAGGGTGTTGTTATGACAGGTGAGGGTGTTGTAGTGACAGGTGAGGATGTTGTATTGACAGGTGAGGGTGTTGTGGTGACAGGTGAAGGTGTTGTGGTGACAGGTGAGGGTGTTGTGGTGACAGGTGAGGGTGTTGTGGTGACAGGTGAGGGTGTTGTGGTGACAGGTGAGGGTGTTGGGGTGACAGGTGAGGATGTTGTGGTTACAGGTGAGGGTGTTGTGGTGACAGGTGAGGGTGTTGTAGTGACAGGTGAGGGTGTTGTAGTGACAGGTGAGGGTGTTGTATTGACAGGTGAGGGTGTTGTGGTGACAGGTGAGGGTGTTGGGGTGACAGGTGAGGATGTTGTGGTTACAGGTGAGGGTGTTGTGGTGACAGGTGAGGGTTTTGTAGTGACAGGTGAGGGTGTTGTAGTGACAGGTGAGGATGTTGTGGTGACAGGTGAGGGTGTTGTAGTGACAGGTGAGGGTGTTGTAGTGACAGGTGAGGGTGTTGTGGTGACAGGTGAGAGTGTTGTAGTGGACAGGTGAGGGTGTTGTGGTGACAGGTGAGGGTGTTGTGGTGACAGGTGAGGGAGTTGTAGTGACAGGTGAGGATGTTGTAGTGACAGGTGAGGATGTTCTGGTGACAGGTGAGGGTGTTGTGGTGACAGGTGAGGGTGTTGTGGTGACAGGTGAGGGTGTTGTAGTGACAGGTGAGGATGTTGTGGTGACAGGTGAGGGTGTTGTGGTGACAGGTGAATGTGTTGTGGTGTCAGGTGAGGGTGTTGTGGTGACAGGTGAGGGTGTTGTGGTGACAGGTGAGGGTGTGTGGGTGACAGGTGAGGATGTTGTGGTGACAGGTGAGGGTGTTGTGGTGACAGGTGAAGGTGTTGTGGTGTCAGGTGAGGGTGTTGTGGTTACAGATGAGGGTGTTGTGGTGACAGGTGAGGGTGTTGTAGTGACAGGTGAGGGTGTTGTAGTGACAGGTGAGGATGTTGTGGTGACAGGTGAGGGTGTTGTAGTGACAGGTGAAGGTGTTGTGGTGTCAGGTGAGGGTGTTGTGGTTACAGGTGCGGGTGTTGTGGTGACAGGTGAGGGTGTGTGGGTGACAGGTGAGGATGTTGTGGTGACAGGTGAGTGTGTTGTGGTGACAGGTGAAGGTGTTGTGGTGTCAGGTGAGGGTGTTGTGGTTACAGGTGAGGGTGTTGTGGTGACAGGTGAGGGTGTTGTAGTGACAGGTGAGGGTGTTGTAGTGACAGGTGAGGATGTTGTGGTGACAGGTGAGGGTGTTGTAGTGACAGGTGAGGGTGTTGTAGTGACAGGTGAGGATGTTGTGGTGACAGGTGAGGGTGTTGTGGTGACAGGTGAAGGTGTTGTGGTGTCAGGTGAGGGTGTTGTGGTTACAGGTGAGGGTGTTGTGGTGACAGGTGAGGGTGTTGTAGTGACAGGTGAGGGTGTTGTAGTGACTGGTGAGAATGTTGTGGTGACAGGTGAGGGTGTTGTAGTGACAGGTGAGGGTGTTGTAGTGACAGGTGAGGGTGTTGTGGTGACAGGTGAGGGTGTTGTAGTGACAGGTGAGGGTGTTGTGGTGACAGGTGAGGGTGTTGTGGTGACAGGTGAGGGTGTTGTAATGACAGGTGAGGGTGTTGTAGTGACAGGTGAGGATGTTGTGGTGACAGGTGAGGGTGTTGTGGTGACAGGTGAGGGTGTTGTGGTGACAGGTGAGGGTGTTGTAGTGACAGGAGGTAAGGATGTTGTGGTGACAGGTGAGGGTGTTGTGGTGACAGGTGAGGGTGTTGTGGTGACAGGTGGTGTTGTGGTGACAGGTGAGGGTGTTGTAGTGACAGGTGAGGGTGTTGTGGTGACAGGTGAGGGTGTTGTGGTGACAGGTGAGGGTGTTGTGGTGACAGGTGAGGGTGTTGTAGTGACAGGAGGTAAGGATATTTTGGTGACAGGTGAGGGTGTTGTGGTGACAGGTGAGGGTGTTGTGGTGACAGGTGGTGTTGTGGTGACAGGTGAGGGTGTTGTAGTGACAGGTGAGGGTGTTGTGGTGACAGGTGAGGGTGTTGTGGTGACAGGTGAGGATGTTGGGGTGACAGGTGAGGGTGTTGTGGTGACAGGTGAGGGTGTTGTGATGACAGATGAGGGTCTTGTAGTGACAGGTAAGGGTGTTGTGATGACAGGTGAGGGTGTTGTGGTGACAGGTGAGGGTGTTGTGGTGACAGGTGAGGGTGTTGTAGTGACAGGTGAGGGTGTTGTGGTGACAGGTGAGGGTTGTGGTGACAGGTGAGGGTGTTGTGATGACAGGTGAGGGTGTTGTGGTGACAGGTGAGGGTGTTGTGGTGACAGGTGAGAGAGTTGTGGTGACAGGTGAGTGTTGTGGTGACAGGTGAGGGTGTTGTGGTGACAGGTGAGGGTGTTGTGATGACAGGTGAGGGTGTTGTGATGACAGGTGAGGGTGTTGTGGTGACAGGTGAGGGTGTTTTATTTATATATAAAACATTTTATTATATTTATTTTATATAAAACATTTATTTAAGCCATATTTTTACAATTAATTGTTGCCTTAGTAACAGGAATCAATAGGCTTAATATTCAGCAAAATAAGACGACAATTGTTTAATAATATGTTTTGGTTGGATAAATGTAAGGATAAAATGTCATCTTACTCTCACTCATTCACTTACCACCAATCTCAAAAAAGACACATTGTTGATCCTGCGCATTGAGAGCGTCAGTTCTGTCTTGAGCCGTCATCTTGGTGAAGTTCTTACTGTCCATAGTAGTCCCGTCCGTCCAGTAAATGTTGTCATCCGGTTTACCTGTCCAAATCCAAATTACCTGTCAATTTACCAATCCACATTTCAGAGAAAGCTGTGTAAATGTTAATATTCTCTCTTTAAGTGTATGACACTTTAGTGAGAAGGTCTTCCTTATTCCTTACATGAGACAAAGTAATGAGGACTATGGCATATATCAGCCATAGAAATGGAAGATATATCGTGCCAAAGATGGGACTATATCTTTGTGGTTACCACTAAGTGAGTATTATCCTGGCAGTGACATTATCCAGCCGAGTGATCAACCCACTAAATTATATAATCACTCACTGTAAAGGCCAATCCAGAGCTGGTCTGACTCCGGGATGTGGCTGTAAAAGAAGGCGTCCTCCTGCTCAGTGTCGAGGACGACCAGGGCGGCACCGACGGCTTCGCAGGTACTCTTCGCGTCCTGCCACACCACCAGGTCCTCCACCTCCGTGTTGAAGTAGTAGCAGAAGTTCTCGAACACCTCCCAGCCCGGCAGACACGCGCCTGTGCTCACACAAATGTTCCGTTATGGTTGGGTCCTCGGTAAGTGTGTGTGTGTGTTCGCGCGCGCGGCGGAAGTGGGTACTAGCACTTAACTCAAAGTAATGATTGTAGTTGTTGGAAACAGACGAGAGCAAACTCCCAGAATCAAGCTGATAGCACAACTAACCTGTATCCGACAGCGCCCATCAAGCCAGGACCACCCTTGAAACCACATCAAGCCTGCACCACTTACTATACCACATCAAGCGAGCACACTTACTATACCACATCAAGCCAGCACCCTCTATACCACATCAAACCAGCACCACTTACTATACCACATCAAGCCAGCACCACTTACTATACCACATCAAGTCAGCACCACTTACTATACCATATCAAGCCAACACCACTTATTATACCACATCATGCCAGCACCTTCTATTACCACATCAAGCCAGCAACACTTACTATACAACATCAAGCCAGCACCCTCTGTACCACATTAAGCCAGCACAACCTACAATACCACATCAAGCCAGCACCACTTTCTATACCACATCAAGCCAGCACCCTCTATACCACATCAAGCCAGCACCACTTACAGTACCACATCAAGCCAGCACCACTTATTATACCACATCAAGCCAGCACCGTCTAACCACATCTAGCCAGCGCCACTTACTATACCACATCAAGCCAGTATCACCTATACCACATCAAGCCAGGTCCACCTACAATACCTCATCAAGCCAGTATCACCTTCTATACCACATCAAGACAGCACCACCTACAATACCACATCAAGCCAGCACCACTTATTATACCACATCAAGCCAGCACCGTCTATACCACATCAAGCCAGCACCGTCTATACCACATCAAGCCAGACCCACTTAATATACCACATAAAGCCGGGTATCACCTATACCACATCAAGCTAGCTCCACCTACAATACCTCATCAAGCCAGCACCACCTTCTATACCACATCAAGCCAGTACCACCTACAATACCACACCAAGCCCGCACCGCTTATAATACCACATCAAGCCAGCACCGTCTATACCTAATCAAGCCAGCGCCACTTACTATACCACATCAAACCAGTATCTCCTATACCAGTTCAAGCCAGATCCACCTACAATACCATATCAAGCCAGCACCACCTTCTATACCACATCAAGTCAACTCCACCTACAATACGTCATCAAGCCAGCACCACCTTGTATACCACATCAAGCCAGCCCCACCTTCTATAACACATCAAGCCAGAACCACATTCTATACGGCATCAAGCCAACACCACTTATTATACCACATAAAGCAAGCACCACTTTCAATACCATATCAAGCCATAACAACCCACTATACCACATCAAGCCAGCACCACCCTTTATACCACATCAAGCCATAACAACCCACTATAACACATCAAGCCAGCACCACCCTTTATACCACATCAAGCCACACACATACTGACACACCACACATGCTGACACACACCGCACATACTGACACACCACACACATATTGACACACACCACACACATACTGACACACACACCACACACACATACTGACACACACCTCACACATACTGACACACACCACACACATACTGGCACACACCACACACATACTGACACACAACACACACATACTGACACACCGCACATGCTGACACACACCACACACATACTGACACACACCACACATACTGACACACCACACACATACTGACACACCACACACATACTGACACACACCACACACATACTGACACACACACCACACACATGCTGACACACCACACACATACTGACACACACACCACACATTTTGCCCGAAACGCATTGCGTAATAGTGGCTTTAGGCATTGTATGTACTAGCTCTATCTATATATCAATCCATTAATGTAACATCACTTGTATGTATATACCTTACCTGAATAAACATCTGAATCTGAATCTGAATCTGAACTGACACACCACACACATACTGACACACCACACACATACTGACACACCACACACATACTGACACACACCACACACATACTGACACACACCACACACACATACTGACACACATCACACACATACTGACACACACCACACACATACTGACACACAACACACACACATACTGACACACACCACACACATACTGAAACACACCACACACATACTGACACACACCACACATACTGACACACACCACACACATACTGACACACACCACACACATACTGACGCACCACACATGCTGACACACACCACACACACACAATGACACACACCACACATACTGACACACCGCACAAGCTGACACACACCACACACACATACTGACACACACCACACATACTGACACACACCACACATACTGACACACACCACACATACTGACACACACACCACACACATGCTGACACACACCACACACACACTGACACACACCATACATACTGACACACACCACACACATACTGACACACACCACATACATACTGACACACACCACACATACTGACACACACCACACACATACTGACACACACCACACACATACTGACACACACCACACATACTGACACACACCACACACATACTGACACACACCACACACATACTGACACACACCACACATACTGACACACCGCACATGCTGACACACACCACACACATACTGACACACACCACACACATACTGACACACACCACACACATACTGACACACCGCACATACTGACACACACCACACACATACTGACACACACCACACATACTGACACACACCATACATACTGACACACACCACACATACTGACACACACCGCACATACTGACACACACCACACACATACTGACACACACCACACATACTGACACACACCACACATACTGACACACACCACACACATACTGACACACAACACACATACTGACACACACCACACACATACTGACACACAACACACACATACTGACACACACCACACATACTGACACACACCACACATACTGACACACCACACACATACTGACACAAAACACACATACTGACACACATCACACACATACTGACACACAACACACATACTGACACACACCACACACATACTGACACACACCGCACATACTGACACACCACACACATACTGACACACAACACACATACTGACACACACAACACACATACTGACACACACCACACATACTGACACACACCACACACATACTGACATACCACACACATACTGACACACAACACACATACTGACACACACCACACACATACTGACACACACCGCACATACTGACACACCACACACATACTGACACACAACACACATACTGACACTCACCACACATACTGACACACACCACACACATACTGACACACCACACACATACTGACACACAACACACTTACTGACACTCACCACACATACTGACACACACCACACACACACTGACACACAACACACATACTGACACACACCACACACATACTGACACACAACACATATACAGACACACACCACACACACACTGACACACAACAAACATACTGACACACACCACACACATACTGACACACACCACACACATACTGACACACACCACACACATACTGACACACACCACACACATACTGACACACCACACACATACTGACACACACCACACATACTGACACACACCACACACATGCTGACACACACCACACACATACTGACACACACCACACATACTGACACACACCACACACATACTGACACACACCACACACATACTGACACACACCACACACATACTGACACACAACGCACATACTGACACACACCACACACATACTGACACACCACACACAAACTGACACACACCACACACATACTGACACACCACACACATACTGACACACACCACACACATACTGACACACACCACACACATACTGACACACACCACACACATACTGACACACACCACACACATACTGACACACAACACACATACTGACACTCACCACACATACTGACACACACCACACACATACTGACACACCACACACATACTGACACACAACACACACATACTGACACACAACACACATACTGACACACACCACACACATACTGACACACACCACACACATACTAACACACAACACACATACTGACACACAACACACATACTGACACACACCACACACATACTGACACACACCACACACATACTGACACACACCACACACATACTGACACACAACACACACATACTGACACACACCACACATACTGACACACACCACACATACTGACACACCACACACATACTGACACAAAACACACATACTGACACACATCACACACATACTGACACACAACACACATACTGACACACACCACACACATACTGACACACACCGCACATACTGACACACCACACACATACTGACACACAACACACATACTGACACACACAACACACATACTGACACACACCACACATATTGACACATACCACACACATGCTGACACACACCACACACATACTGACACACACCACACATACTGACACACACCACACACATACTGACACACACCACACACATACTGACACACACCACACACATACTGACACACAACGCACATACTGACATACACCACACACATACTGACACACCACACACAAACTGACACACACCACACACATACTGACACACCACACACATACTGACACACACCACACACATACTGACACACACCACACACATACTGACACACACCACACACATACTGACACACACCACACACATACTGACATACAACACACATACTGACACTCACCACACATACTGACACACACCACACACATACTGACACACCACACACATACTGACACACAACACACACATACTGACACACAACACACATACTGACACACACCACACACATACTGACACACACCACACACATACTAACACACAACACACATACTGACACACAACACACATACTGACACACACCACACACATACTGACACACACCACACACATACTGACACACACCACACACATACTGACACACAACACACACATACTGACACACACCACACATACTGACACACACCACACATACTGACACACCACACACATACTGACACAAAACACACATACTGACACACATCACACACATACTGACACACACCACACACATACTGACACACACCACACACATACTGACACACACCGCACATACTGACACACCACACACATACTGACACACAACACACATACTGACACACACAACACACATACTGACACACACCACACATACTGACACACACCACACACATACTGACATACCACACACATACTGACACACAACACACATACTGACACACACCACACACATACTGACACACACCGCACATACTGACACACCACACACATACTGACACACAACACACATACTGACACTCACCACACATACTGACACACACCACACACATACTGACACACCACACACATACTGACACACAACACACTTACTGACACTCACCACACATACTGACACACACCACACACACACTGACACACAACACACATACTGACACACACCACACACATACTGACACACAACACATATACAGACACACACCACACACACACTGACACACAACAAACATACTGACACACACCACACACATACTGACACACACCACACACATACTGACACACACCACACACATACTGACACACACCACACACATACTGACACACCACACACATACTGACACACACCACACATACTGACACACACCACACACATGCTGACACACACCACACACATACTGACACACACCACACATACTGACACACACCACACACATACTGACACACACCACACACATACTGACACACAACGCACATACTGACACACACCACACACATACTGACACACCACACACAAACTGACACACACCACACACATACTGACACACCACACACATACTGACACACACCACACACATACTGACACACACCACACACATACTTACACACACCACACACATACTGACACACACCACACACATACTGACACACAACACACATACTGACACTCACCACACATACTGACACACACCACACACATACTGACACACCACACACATACTGACACACAACACACACATACTGACACACAACACACATACTGACACACACCACACACATACTGACACACACCACACACATACTAACACACAACACACATACTGACACACAACACACATACTGACACACACCACACACATACTGACTTACACCACACACATACTGACACACAACACACATACTGACACATGCCACACACATACTGGCACACCACACACGTACTGACACACACCACACACATACTGACACACCACACACATACTGACACACCACACACATACTGACACACCACACACATAATGGCACACACCACATACATACTGACACACAACACACATACTGACACACGCCACACACATACTGACACACCACACACATACTGACACACCACACACATACTGACACACACCACACACATACTGACACACCACACACATACTGACACACCACACACATACTGACACATACCACACACATACTGACACACACCACACATACTGACACACACCACACACATACTGACGCACCACACACATACTGACACACACATACTGACACACCACACACATACTGACACACACCACACACATACTGACACACCACACACATACTGACACACCACACACATACTGACACACACCACACACATACTGACACACAACACACATACTGACACACACCACACATACTGACACACACCACACACATACTGACACACAACACACATACTGACACACAACACACATACTGACACACACCACACATACTGACACACACCACACACATACTGACACACACCACACAGATACTAACTCACACTACACATGCTGACACACCACACACATACTGACACACACCACACTTACTGACACACACCACACACATACTGACACACCACACACATGCTGACTCACTACACACATGCTGACACACCACACACATACTGACACACCACACACATACTGACTCACCACACACATGCTGACACACCACACACATACTGACACACACACCACACACATACTGACACACCACACACATACTGACACACACACCACACACATACTGACACACCACACACATACTGACACACCACATATGCTGACACACACCGCACATACTGACACACCACACACATACTGACGCACCACACATGCTGACACACACCGCACATACTGACACACCACACACATACTGACACACACATACTGACACACCACACACATACTGACACACACCACACACATACTGACACACCACACACATACTGACACACCACACACATACTGACACACACCACACACATACTGACACACAACACACATACTGACACACACCACACATACTGACACACACCACACACATACTGACACACAACACACATACTGACACACAACACACATACTGACACACACCACACATACTGACACACACCACACACATACTGACACACACCACACAGATACTAACTCACACTACACATGCTGACACACCACACACATACTGACACACACCACACTTACTGACACACACCACACACATACTGACACACCACACACATGCTGACTCACTACACACATGCTGACACACCACACATACTGACACACCACACACATACTGACTCACCACACACATGCTGACACACCACACACATACTGACACACACACCACACACATACTGACACACCACACACATACTGACACACACACCACACACATACTGACACACCACACACATACTGACACACCACATATGCTGACACACACCGCACATACTGACACACCACACACATACTGACGCACCACACATGCTGACACACACCGCACATACTGACACACCACACACATACTGACACACCACACATGCTGACACACACCGCACATACTGACACACCACACATGCTGACACACACCGCACATACTGACACACCACACACATACTGACACACCACACACATACTGACACACCACACACATGCTGACACACCACACACATACTGACACACCACACACATACTGACACACACCACACACATACTGACACACCACACACATACTGACACACCACACACATGCTGACACACCACACACATACTGACACACCACACACATACTGACACACACCACACACATACTGACACACACCACACACATACTGACACACACCACACACATACTGACACACCACACATGCTGACACACCGCACATACTGACACACCACACACATGCTGACACACCACACACATACTGACACACCACACACATACTGACACACCACACATGCTGACACACACCACACATACTGATACACATCACACATACTGACACACATCACACATGCTGACACACACCGCACATACTGACACACCACACACATGCTGACTGTTAAGTACTCCTAGCAGAATACGTATATAAATTTAAAATAACTTGTTTTATTCTATTATGTCATTGCCTGTATATGTACACACATTGTGTTTTTGGTAAATTATCGTGTGGTGTGGCAGCGTCAGTGGAGACAGGAGCGCGTTTGCTTTGCGCACGTCTAGTACCTGTTAGATTTGGGAAAGCTGGCCCTGTTCAGTTTGGGAGTTCCAGATGTCACTTTTATTAAGTTTATATAAGTATTTATTTACTGTAATTAAACAGGTGGCATTATACTTATATATTTTGTAGGTAACTATTATCTGTAATTTGCATTCTTGTGTGTTTTGAGAACAAGTGGTTGTTCAGTTAGTTTTAAATATTAAAAAGTCCTTAATTTCCATCCCTCATCCTGGGATGAGGCAGACGGGAGAGAATTGTGGGTTGCGACGGAGCGAGAGTTCAGTAGCTTCGGGGGACCAGGAAGAGTAACATGTGGGAGATAAGTCTGTTACTTCTTGTTGTGCCATATTTTATTATACTATATTAGGAGAAGGACAATACCTTTTGTTTGTTGTATAAGTTAACTTGACCATCTGTGTTTTTATATTATACTGTCTTGAATATATATCTATATAATATTTTGTATCTATTCTTCAGTCCTAAAGGAAGATTTTTATTTATGTGCTCATTACTTATCAAGGGGTTATACTGGTGACCCGCTCTTGAGAACAGCAGTTTTCTCGTATCCCTAGACGTAATTAAAGCTTGGCTGCTGTAGGGTCACGTGCCGTAACGAACGATAGGTAACAAAGAGTTATGGGGGCCTGTCCGGGATATTGTTCCCACGTAACCTTAATTATGCTAATCTAACCTTGCCTTCCTAGGTACCAGTGTGTTAAGTGTCTGTGTGTTTTATAAGAACTATTCCATGTGCCAAGCAAGCTTTCCTGTGTGTCAAGTAACAACGTTTCATGATTTTGAGGTAAGTCATCCTATATATTTTGTTTGTGCAGTGAGGCCAAGCGAATTTTCAGTGTGGTGACAATTTTACAGTGAAGTGTAGTGCAGTGCCATTGTTTTTAATTATTGTTGTGAATCAAGTGCCAAGTGTTAGTAACGATGGAGGAGAAAGTTGCAGCATTGGTGGCTCACCCAGACTTTGAAAGGATTCAGAGCCTTAAAAAAGACTGAGTTAATACAAATGGCAAATCAGTTGGATTTGACCGCCAACAATAGAATGGTTAAAGCCCAAATATTGAAAGTCATTGTGACACATTTTGTTGAGAATGGGGAGTTAGATGAAGAAATTCTAGAAGAGTTAAAAGAGGAGTCGAGTGATCAGATGACGTTAAAGCGTCTTGAGTTAGAAGCGCAAATAGCCAATGCTAAGCTTGAAGCTCAAAAAGAACAGAGAATATTAGAACTTGAAGCTCAAAAGGAACAAACTAGGCAATTAGAGATTCAACAACAAATGGCTGACACTAACTTCAGGCTTGAATCACAGCGTATGGCAGCTGGGCATGGAAATACTAGTAATGTTTCAATAAATAGTGATAATAATCCCATCAGGACACATAAGTATATAGAGTTGCCCAAGTTCAATGAGGAGGATCCTGAGGTTTTCTTTGCCCATTTTTATAAAATTGCCATCAGTATGAACTGGCCAAGGGATCAGTGGGTAGCCATTATGCAGTCTCAATTTAAGGGGCGTAGTCAGGAGGTTTTCACATCCCTACCTGACGCTCATAGTTTTGAATATGAATTTGTAAAGAAAAGCATCTTAAATGCGTATCAGTTAAATCCAGAGGCACACAGGCAAAAGTTTAGAAACCTAAGGAGGATAAGTGATCAGACAATAGCAGATTTTACTCGTCAGAAGACGAATTTTTGCAACAGATGGTTAAAGTCACTTTCAGTCACTGACTTTGATGCTCTAAAGAATCTTCTTATAATGGAAGAAGTATTGTCATGTCTCCCAGACCAGTTGTCTACTTTTATGGCAGAACAAAAGAATGTAACAGACATTTATGAGCTGTCAAAGCTCGCGGATGAGCATGAGTTGTTGACTAAGGCCCAGTTTACGGCCACTTCACCTAAGTCTAGTCGTAGAGTAAATTATAATGCTCCCCGAACTCCTTATCAGAATCCATCCCGTCCTAGTGCTCCAGTTACTCCCATGAGCTCTTCTCTTACAAAACCTAACCCTGCTACTTCCTTGTCAGGAATGTCAAATAATAATAAGGTTATTTCTAAACCTACAGTTGGTTCTACCAATGTGTCCACTGTAAGGTCTTGTTCCCATTGTAAGAGAAAAGGCCATGGAATTAATTCATGTTTTATATTGCACCCTGAGTTACGACCAACTGGTCTCATTTATTGCAGAGGTGTGCAAAATAAACTTACTAATAAACATGTAACTGTAAACCCCAATTGGGTGAAACAGTATTCACCATATATGTCTTCAGGTGAAGTTTTGTGTATTAATGGGAAGTGGAAGCCAGTGGTTGTTCTTCGTGATACAGGTGCTTCCTAAACCATAATTTCATCCAGTATTCTTTCTGATGTTGAAAAGAAAGAGACAGGAAAGTTTGTTGTTCTTCAGAGTGTTGCAGGATGTAAAACTGTACCTCTAATAGACATTAATTTCAGATCCACCATTACACCAAGTTTATGCACTGTGGGTGTTAGTACACAGTTGCCCATCCCAGGTGTGGATGTTATATTGGGTAATGATGTGGCCATAAATCATGTTGTGGGTGAGATTGATCCCCGTTTGTGTAAACAGCCAGTTGCAGACCATGTTTATAGTGCCTGTGCTGAAGTTAGTTCTATGAATGAACCTGTTGTAGAAGATGGTTTTGTCCATTCTACCTGTGCTGATGTCAGTACTAATATAAATCCAGTTGTCAGTTCTGATGTTACTCAAGCATTTGTTCCAGTAACCAGTACCCCTTCAGTGGAGAAGTGGGATGTGGTTGTTCCAGATTCCTGTGTGGCCGACCTAGTTGTTGAGAGTAAGCCTGATACTATGACTCTGCTTTATTCCAATAAATTGGGAAAGGATGTCCATGTACCATTGTCTTGCCCGCTCACTACGAACGTTGTGCCAGGAGTTGAGAGAAACTTAAAAGCCACGACTCTGTATTCCAGCCAAGTGAATGGTTTAGGACAAGATGTCGGGTTGGCAGAAGTATTCCCGCTCACTCCAAGTTTCGAATCAGTTGTCGAGAGTAAGTCTGTTGTAGAGGCCCCGCCTCACCCTAGTCAAGGTGATAGTATAGGGGAGGAGGTCAAACTACCTGTTACTTGCCCGCTCGTTTCAGATTCCCTTCATTTAAGTGCTTTGAGTAGAACTGACCCTAAGATTTCAGAGAGAAGCAAGGAGACAGTCTGTACTGTAGATCCAGTTTTGGAGAGTGTGGGAAAGCAGCCAGAGGATCAGCTTCTGTTGAGTAGATGGAGACCCATTGAGCCTCCCTCTTCAGTTGTCTGTGAGGATGTGACCCAGCTTGGTAGTGATATTATTGATTGTGAGCAGACAGTACTCCAAGCAGCTCCAGAAGTCATGGGAGGAAATTTTGGTAAAATCATTGAGAGTGGTAAGGTAGCATTTGGATCTAAGTTGCGGAGTTGTGATTCTTATTCTATGTGGAGTAAGTATTTCTCATTGTGTACATTGAGTCAGAGTGTGTGTAGGA
Organism: Procambarus clarkii; assembly: GCF_040958095.1. NCBI lineage: Eukaryota > Metazoa > Arthropoda > Malacostraca > Decapoda > Cambaridae > Procambarus > Procambarus clarkii. The sequence goes on from NC_091173.1 coordinate 41,995,031, forward strand.
TGTTGAAATCTACTTTTATTCTGCAGCCATTTTCTTGTGAAGTAATGGACTGTGGGACATCTTTGTCAAGCCTTGTGGTTGAGCAGAGAGAGTTTACTCAAGTAGGTTGTGCATCCAGTTCTGAGGAAGTGGTGAGTTATGCTAGAGCAGTGTCTCTATATTCAGATCCAGTTAATTTTGATGCACGAGTGATAAAAGTGTATGTTCCACTCAAGTGTGGTGTTGACTTTCAGAGTCATATTGGAGTTGACTTTCAGAGTCATATTGTGGGTGAAGGATTAAATCATACTGGGGAGCAGATGTTTGAGGCTCCAGGTGTGTATTTCAAGTTGGGGGATAAGGTTATCCTACCTAGAGTTAATCATTGTGAAGGGTTTCAGATTGTCCTTGGGTGTTTCCCAGGTAATCTGCTGTTCATCTTCAAGATGTTAAGACCCTTAAACCTCTTGGTTGATTGGTTGTCATCAGACGTAAATCACTTGGGAAGTGAGGGTGAGGGTTGTAAAGTTTTCGGCATGTTTTATTTAGTCTCTTGGAAGACTAGACGGTTGATGAACGTGTGTGTTGTGTTCAAGTTCACCATCAGGGGGTGTGAACTTGTCTTCGGAGTTATGATTGAGATATGGTGCCTAGGCATATGCCTGTTTTCTTTCACTGATCGTTATGACAGAGTTATGAGGCAATTGATTTCTGTGTTTCTTATGGATCATCTGAGTCAGTTCGATCAGGTAGTCTTTGCACTTATCTTGGGTTGTATTTCTTGGTTTGAAGGTCAAAGGTTTGCTAAGTCGGTGTCTTGTGTTTCGGAAGGTTCTATGAATGGGAAAGTTTTATACATAATTGTGAGGTTTAATGCTAATTTCTCTAATTTTAGTATCCATTGGGCGAGAGTATGTGTTCCACAGAGGATCAAGAGTGATGAAGAGCAGATGTCTGTGTCAGAGCATACCCAGGAGAAGTCCCAAATCTACTCAACATCCAGTCAGCTTCAATTAAGCAGTTCAGCTCCAGAAAAGGGGAGAAATGGAAAATGGAGTCTGTCTTGGAAAACTTCACCATGTGGAAAAGGGATCACATGGAAATATGGGACTGATCTTAGAGAAATAGTAGAAACAAATGAAAAGCTAAATTGCCGTGATAACTGTGTGAAAGCAGCTACCTTTATTGATAATTCTATTCATGCTACTAATGATACTGTTGTAGATAGGAGTGTGAAATATGATCTGAAACAAAGTGAAATAAATGAGATAGTACCTTGGAGAGATAAATTTGCATACTCCAGTGACACATATGTAGAACATAGTCATAAGACTGAAATTTCTGAGTTTCCTGTAAGACTATATTTGGAGTGTTTTCATTTTTGTCCAGAAATGTGTTCTAATTACTTTTACATGTTTGGTGTAATCAATACCATAAATCTCAAGTGTCATACATTTTACTTTGAAAAAATGCCATTGATCTTCAATCTATTGCATTTTTTTTCTTGGAGGTGGAAGTGTTACGTACTCCTAGCAGAATACGTATATAAATTTAAAACAACTTGTTTTATTCTATTATATCATTGCCTGTATATGTACACACATTGTGTTTTTGGTAAATTATCATGTGGTGTGGCAGCGTCAGTGGAGACAGGAGCGCGGTTGCTTTGCACACGTCTAGTACCTGTTAGATTCGGGAAAGCTGGACCTGTTCAGTTTGGGAGTTCCAGATGTCACTTTTATTAAGTGTATATAAGTATTTATTTACTGTAATTAAACAGGTGGCATTATACTTATATATTTTGTAAGTAACTATTATCTGTAATTTGCATGCTTGTGTGTTTTGAGAACAAGTGGTTGTTCAATTAGTTTTAAATATTAAAAAGTCCTTAGTTTCCATCCCTCATCCTGGGATGAGGCAGACGGGAGAGAAATTGTGGGTGGCGACGGAGCGAGAGTTCAGTAGCTTCGGGGGACCAGGAAGAGTAACATGTGGGAGATAAGTCTGTTTACTTCTTGTTGTGCCATATTTTATTATACTATATTAGGAGAAGGACAATACCTTTTGTTTGTTGTATAAGTTAACTTGACCATCTGTGTTTTTATATTATACTGTCTTGAATATATATCTATATAATATTTTGTATCTATTCTTCAGTCCTAAAGGAAGATTTTTATTTATGTGCTCATTACTTATCAAGGGGTTATACTGGTGACCCGCTCTTGAGAACAGCAGTTTTCTCGTATCCCTAGACGTAATTAAAGCTTGGCTGCTGTAGGGTCACGAGCCGTAACGAACGATAGGTAACACTGACACACACCACACGCATACTGACACACCACACATGCTGACACACACCACACATACTGACACACCACACATGCTGACACACACCGCACATACTGACACACCACACACATACTGACACACCACACACATGCTGACACACCACACACACACTGACACACCACACACATACTGACACACCAGACACATACTGACACACCACACATGCTGACACACACCGCACATACTGACACACCACACACATACTGACACACCACACACATGCTGACACACCACACACATACTGACACACCGCACACATACTGACACACCACACATGCTGACACACCACACACATACTGACACACCACACACATACTGACACACACCACACACATACTGACACACCACACACATACTGACACACCACACACATAATGACACACACCACACACATACTGACACACAACTCACATACTGACACACACCACACATACTGACACACACCACACACATACTGACACACACCACACACATACTGACACACCACACACATACTGACACACACCACACACATACTGACACACCACGCATGCTGACACACACAACACATACTGACACACACCACACACATACTGACACACCACACACATACTGACACACACCACTCACATACTGACACACCACACACATACTGACACACACCACACACATACTGACACACCACACACATACTGACACACCACACACATACTGACACACACCAATCACATACTGACACACAACACACATACTGACACACACCACACATACTGACACACACCACACACATACTGACACACAACACACATACTGACACACAACACACATACTGACACACACCACACATACTGACACACACCACACACATACTGACACACACCACACACATACTAACTCACACTACACATGCTGACACACCACACACATACTGACACACACCACACATACTGACACACACCACACACATACTGACACACCACACACATGCTGACTCACTACACACATGCTGACACACCACACACATACTGACACACCACACACATACTGACTCACCACACACATGCTGACACACCACACACATACTGACACACACCACACACATACTGACACACCACACACATACTGACACACCACATATGCTGACACACACCGCACATACTGACACACCACACACATACTGACACACCACACATGCTGACACACACCGCACATACTGACACACCACACACATACTGACACACCACACATGCTGACACACACCGCACATACTGACACACCACACATGCTGACACACACCGCACATACTGACACACCACACACATACTGACACACCACACACTGACACACCACACACATGCTGACACACCACACACATACTGACACACCACACACATACTGACACACCACACACATGCTGACACATGTTGGGGTTTCACCTCTCTTCTCTCTAGTCTGGGGTGAGCAATAGTTATGCTCAAGGTAACTCATTGTAGCCCTGCGGGTCTTCACTCGATCCTCACGGCGCCACTGCACGCCAGGAGAGTCTCCCAGTCAATCTTAACGGCCTCTTATTAAGAAAGAGTGAGAACACGACTCGTTCACATCGACTGTCGTGTGCCCTCCCCAACAATAGGGCTCTACGGTTATCCACAAGATCGCCAACTGGTGTTTTAGGTGGCCAGTAACACTATCAGTGGACTGGTGTATTCAGTGGTAGCCTTGGCAAGGTCACACTCAAAGATCAGGAATCAGGCAGGTACTTATTGTTATCACTATGTTTACCAGTATAATATAGCCACAAGATCAATGGAGGGGATGATAAAAACACAAAGAGAGTTTTGTATTTTACTTAAAATGTATGAAAGATGTCACAAGGCCACACAATAATCGATAAATCAACTGATCCTGACTCGGCCGGTAATTCCCACGGATATTATGCGATCACTAGAGGGCAACATTCTCCCCTCCTCATCAAGTGTCAAGAACAGCTGATCGCAATGGTCTCTCCGCGCGAACTTTGCTTGTTTTCTAGATTCACGCGCGCTGTTTCTTTAAACTTTCCAATATTACTAGAAACTCGCACACTCGATATTGGCTAAATAAACCGGATTACTCAGTTACACTGTACTCAGGCTCAAACAGTCTTTTCTACAATCAATGCTATAATGATTCACTGTAATGGCTTTACATTGTTCTTCACTCAACCATATATTATGAAATATTAACACTGGAGTTTTCAGTACTTTCTCTCGTGGGCGATAACGCAATAATTCACTGTACTCACAAACGATTATTCACTGAATGAACATAGACATATATATGGTATATAAATCAATCATCAATACATGGTAAATAAATAGTTTCTGGGCACATAGCCTAACCTCCAAATACTGGCATAATATTATTTATAATTTACCACTATATGTTCATATCAAAAATCTATAGAAAGATATACACAACACAGTAAATTTATCACTGGTTCCTGGTGCCTGTACACACCAATAATCAACATGAATATTACAAGTACTCTTGATAGTACTGTCTAGCACACTGGTGCTTTATCGTGACATGGGTGAGACTTGCTCACGACATATAAAATCCTCAGGCTAGATAATATAGCTGAATAACATTGCTAACTAAAGGGGAATGGGGAGGGAACTAGAAACACCTACTTCACCCTATCCTCCGATGAGAGTCGAGATGTAGCTCCTGGTCCTCGTGTCGGGAACGCCCCCACACTACACGTCGTCGTGTCCTACCAGAGCCTCTCGTCGTCCCACCGTTTAGCGCGTCGTCTCCGTGCCTCCTCACTGCAGGTCCGTCCTCCTTCTTGACTTCTTGAAGGTTGGAGTCGGTCTCCTGGCCGTCGTCTTCTCCCAGCAACGGCTGTCGCCTACGTCTCAGCTACAGTCGTCCGGTTTCCCCAAATAGTCCTCTCTTCCTCAGCTACCCAGTGGCTCTGTCTGCCACTACGCTGTCACGAACTGGTGAATCGCCACAGACGTCACTGCACGGCTTCACTGCTTCTTGCACAGCACCTGACTGGAGCACTTGTTGCTCAAATAACCGTCAATTCCCTCTTCTGGTTCAACACATGAACTAGGGAAGATTTCTCAGAGTACTGGCGGACTTCAGGTGACGCGTAAATCCACGGGAGCGGGAACAACTGTCCTACTGACAGGACCAACCGTCGCACGTCCGACCTCTATGACGTGTCGTGTCTGACTGCTGGCGCCAGCTCGGCGCGCTGGCCGGACCCCCTTCCTTCGTGACGTCACTTTCGCTACGGGAAGTTTTCGTTGGCTCCCGGTGCCACATTGCTGTCGGTGACCAATCCGGTGCCACTGACGTCACACGGTTTTGGCGGGAGATCAGGGAGGCCAGCGCCATCTTGGCTCCCTAAAGGGCCTAAACCACAGGCCAAAACATTACTATTTCACAAATTTCTCGGCTCTCCGAGAACACTTCACTCTCTCCCATATATCAAAGTGTAGCCTGCAACGTAGAGAACGCTTGGGAAAAGTAGACATGACTCTTACTGCAGGCGTGGGAGAATTATAAAGGGGGGGAACACCGTCACACACACCACACACATACTGACACACCACACACATACTGACACACACCACACACATACTGACACACACCACACACATACTGACACACCACACATGCTGACACACACCGCACATACTGACACACCACACACATACTGACACACCACACACATGCTGACACACCACACACATACTGACACACCACACACATACTGACACACACCACACACATACTGACACACACCACACACATACTGACACACCACACATGCTGACACACCCTGCACATACTGAAACACCACACACATGCTGACACACCACACACATACTGACAGACCACACACATACTGACACACCACACATGCTGACACACACCGCACATACTGACACACCACACACATGCTGACACACACCACACACATACTGACACACACCACACACATACTGACACACCACACATGCTGACACACACCACACATACTGACACACCACACATGCTGACACACACCGCACATACTGACACACCACACACATACTGACACACCACACACATGCTGACACACCACACACATACTGACACACCACACACATACTGACACACCACACATGCTGACACACACCGCACATACTGACACACCACACACATACTGACACACCACACATGCTGACGCACACCGCACATACTGACACACCACACACATACTGACACACCACACACATACTGACACACCACACATGCTGACACACACCGCACATACTGACACACCACACACATACTGACACACCACACACATACTGACACACCACACACATGCTGACACACCACACACATACTGACACACCACACACATACTGACACACACCACACACATACTGACACACACCACACACATACTGACACACCACACATGCTGACACACACCGCACATACTGACACACCACACACATGCTGACACACCACACACATACTGACACACCACACACATACTGACACACCACACATGCTGACACACACCACACATACTGACACACCACACACATACTGACACACCACACATGCTGACACACACCGCACATACTGACACACCACACACATACTGACACACCACACATGCTGACACACACCGCACATTCTGACACACCACACACATACTGACACACCACACACATGCTGACACACCACACACATACTGACACACCGCACACATACTGACACACCACACATGCTGACACACCACACACATACTGACACACCACACACATACTGACACACCACACACATACTGACACACACCACACATACTGACACACCACACATGCTGACACACACCGCACCAACTGACACACCACACACATACTGACACACCACACACATGCTGACACACCACACACATACTGACACACCACACACATACTGACACACACCACACACATACTGACACACCACACACATACTGACACACCACACACATGCTGACACACACCACACACATACTGACACACCACACATGCTGACACACACCACACATACTGACACACCACACATGCTGACACACACCGCACCAACTGACACACCACACACATACTGACACACCACACACATGCTGACACACCACACACATACTGACACACCACACACATACTGACACACACCACATGCTGACACACACCACACATACTGACACACACCAAACACATACTGACACACACCACACATACTGACACACACCAAACACATACTGACACACCACACATACTGACACACACCACACACATGCTGACACACACCACATGCTGACACACACCACACATACTGACACACACCAAACACATACTGACACACACCACACATACTGACACACACCAAACACATACTGACACACCACACATACTGACACACACCACACACATGCTGACACACACCAAACACTTACTGACACACCACACATGCTGACACACACCACACATACAGACACACACCAAACACATACTGACACACCACACATACTGACACACACCACACACATGCTGACACACACTAAACACATACTGTCACACCAAACACATACTGACACACCACACATGCTGACACACACCACACATACTGACACACACCAAACACATACTGACACACCACACATACTGACACACACCACACACATGCTGACACACACTAAACACATACTGTCACACCAAACACATACTGACACACCACACACCTCAACATAAAGCATACAGAGAGTAATGTGTGCCTGGTTCAACAGCCTACCTGACGGCGCTGGTGGGGGTCGAGCAGCAGGAGGTGTGGCTGGGGATGCAGTACATGGGAGAGTTCATATGGGTGGACCAGACCTCCGTCTCCTACACCAACTGGGCCTCGGGGGAACCCAACGGAGGACCAGACTGGGTGAGTCGACCACCATCCTCATTTCGTATCATATTGTTTCGAATATATATATATATATATATATATATATATATATATATATATATATATATATATATATATATATATATATATATATATATATATATATATATATATTATTCCCTCTTTCTGTCCGCTTTAGAATATTGTTCCACAAAGATATTGTTTTTTTATATGTAAAAATTGTCAGCCCCTTGGCCCTTCCTGGATCATTATCAAGGGATGAGAGGAGATGCCATTCACCCCTTGCTTGACGGGTGATCACCAACCCGGGAGACGCAACAGCTCTGCCACAACGACCTGATTGATCACGTCGCCCGGCGCCTAAACAAAAGTTAAATCACGACTTGATTATACGATTAGTGGTGTAATCTGGGTGGTAGTAAAGCTTACCCGCTTCGATAATGGTCCGGGACGACCCGAGACGTCGACTATTCTTGCAGTTTCAGAACTGTGGGTTTAGTGTCTACAATATGACGGGTTAATACATGCGTAGAGTGAGTGTAATGACCTCTCAGAGGGACATTACACGTCTTCATTATTGACCACACCTTCATCTGTCGCTTCAAATGTACTTTGTTTTGTGATTTATAAAAGTCATTTACATTTAAATGCAAATTAGGGTTTCAAGCACCTTCAGCTCCTGGGAGGCTCTCCTTGAGCTCCTGGGAGACTCTCCTTGGGCTCCTGGGAGACTCTCCTTCAGCTCCTAGAAGACTCTCCTTCAGCTCCTGAGAGACTCTCCTTGACCTCCTGGGAGACTCTCCTTCAGCTCCTAGAAGACTCTCCTTCAGCTCCTGAGAGACTCTCCTTGACCTCCTGGGAGACTCTCCTTCAGCTCCTAGAAGACTCTCCTTCAGCTCCTGAGAGACTCTCCTTGACCTCCTGAGAGGCTCTCCTAGAGCTCCTGAGTGACTCTCCTTGGGCTTCTGGGACATCTATGGTTATAGTCACATCATCATTATTGTTGTGGCTGTAATATAGCAGAAGACGAAGGCGACTTTCCCTGATCCTGCCTGTGTTGCAGAACCTGTGTGTGGACGTCTCCCCTGCAACAGGCCGCTGGAATGATGTCTCCTGCTCCGACCTCTATGGTTATGTCTGCATGATGAAGCAAGGTAGGTCTCTCACATGTATCATGATGAAGTAAGGTAGGTCTCTCACATGTATCATGATGAAGCAAGGTAGGTCTCTCACATGTATCATGATGAAGCAAGGTAGGTCTCTCACATGTATCATGATGAAGCAAGGTAGGTCTCTCACATGTATCATGATGAAGCAAGGTAGGTCTCTCACATGTATCATGATGAAGCAAGGTAGGTCTCTCACATGTATCATGATGAAGCAAGGTAGGTCTCTCACATGTATCATGATGAAGCAAGGTAGGTCTCTCACATGTATCATGATGAAGCAAGGTAGGTCTCTCACATGTATCATGATGAAGCAAGGTAGGTCTCTCACATGTATCATGATGAAGCAAGGTAGGTCTCTCACATGTATCATGATGAAGCAAGGTAGGTCTCTCACATGTATCATGATGAAGCAAGGTAGGTCTCTCACATGTATCATGATGAAGCAAGGTAGGTCTCTCACATGTATCATGATGAAGCAAGGTAGGTCTCTCACATGTATCATGATGAAGCAAGGTAGGTCTCTCACATGTATCATGATGAAGCAAGGTAGGTCTCTCACATGTATCATGATGAAGCAAGGTAGGTCTCTCACATGTATCATGATGAAGCAAGGTAGGTCTCTCACATGTATCATGATGAAGCAAGGTAGGTCTCTCACATGTATCATGATGAAGCAAGGTAGGTCTCTCACATGTATCATGATGAAGCAAGGTAGGTCTCTCACATGTATCATGATGAAGCAAGGTAGGTCTCTCACATGTATCATGATGAAGCAAGGTAGGTCTCTCACATGTATCATGATGAAGCATGGTAGGTCTCTCACATGTATCATGATGAAGCAAGGTAGGTCTCTCACATGTATCATGATGAAGCAAGGTAGGTCTCTCACATGTATCATGATGAAGCAAGGTAGGTCTCTCACATGTATCATGATGAAGCATGGTAGGTCTCTCACATGTATCATGATGAAGCAAGGTAGGTCTCTCACATGTATCATGATGAAGCAAGGTAGGTCTCTCACATGTATCATGATGAAGCAAGGTAGGTCTCCCACATGTATCATGATGAAGCAAGGTAGGTCTCTCACATGTATCATGATGAAGCATGGTAGGTCTCTCACATGTATCATGATAAAGCAAGGTAAATCTCTCACATGTATGATGAGGAAGCGAGGTAACTCTCTCATATGTATCATGCAAGTTTGCTTTAACGTTATTGTATTTATTTCTTGAACACTTGTGCGTTCTCTATCGCTGTAAGAAACTTATCGTTACAGGCAGTAGCTGATAATTAGAATGGTTTCTCCTCGTCGATGTTCATCCCAGCCAAGATACAGCAACGTTATTGGGTGTAAATTGACCGGGAATAATAGTTACTCCTGCCATTAACTATGGCAGAAACCGGTTTCTTTGCTGAACCAACTTTTTTTCAAAAAAACGCACATGTTTTCTCTAATGTAGCTGAAGCTATGACTTTCCTTGTTCATGTGCACTTGTGCTGACTAATGTAACCCAAACAATGACCTTCCATGTTGCTGTGCACTTGTGCTCACTAATGTAACCCAAACAATGACCTTCCATGTTGCTGTGCACGTGTGCTGACTAATGTAACCCAAACAATGACCTTCCATGTTGCTGTGCACGTGTGCTGACTAATGTAACCCAAACAATGACCTTCCATGTTACTGTGCACGTGTGCTGACTAATGTAACCCAAACAATGACCTTCCATGTTGCTGTGCACGTGTGCTGACTAATGTAACCCAAACAATGACCTTCCATGTTGCTGTGCACGTGTGCTGACTAATGTAACCCAAACAATGACCTTCCATGTTGCTGTGCACTTGTGCTCACTAATGTAACCCAAACAATGACCTTCCATGTTGCTGTGCACGTGTGCTGACTAATGTAACCCAAACAATGACCTTCCATGTTGCTGTGCACGTGTGCTGACTAATGTAACCCAAACAATGACCTTCAATGTTGCTGTGCACTTGTGCTGACTAATGTAACCCAAACAATGACCTTCCATGTTGCTGTGCACGTGTGCTGACTAATGTAACCCAAACAATGACCTTCCATGTTGCTGTGCACGTGTGCTGACTAATGTAACCCAAACAATGACCTTCCATGTTGCTGTGCACTTGTGCTCACTAATGTAACCCAAACAATGACCTTCCATGTTGCTGTGCACTTGTGCTCACTAATGTAACCCAAACAATGACCTTCCATGTTGCTGTGCACGTGTGCTGACTAATGTAACCCAAACAATGACCTTCCATGTTGCTGTGCACTTGTGCTCACTAATGTAACCCAAACAATGACCTTCCATGTTGCTGTGACCTTCCCGTGTGCTCACTAATGTAATGCGAACTGTCATACTCTGTTGAATCTGTCTCAATTGATCCCTGTTGATCAATTGATCTAAATTAATCACGTGTTTCCTGTTGCTTTAGTAAGTTTAATCGCCCAACTTTACGAAGTACAAGGAAAGTATTGATGTGCGAGATATCCGGACCAACATTGCAATGTAAATCTTGTTATCATTAAAATAGGTGAAACGTCACTTTATGATATATATATGATGCAATCATCAGGACACATATGAGGAACTTTGACAAGCCCCCGGCTTCCTGTCTTCGTCGAGGCCACTAGAGATATAGTGGCCCTCAGGTAAAGTTGTGTAAATAAGTGGCGTTCCACGTGCAATCTGTTATTCAGCAAGTCCACTACGGGCTCACCATAGCCCGTGCAACTTGCAACTTTTTGTTCCAAGAAGCTGATTCTAAAACAACAACAACACCAGTTTCTACAGTAATATTCAAGTTTTACTAATTCTATGGTAGTTGTCTCTTCAGCATTTACAATAATGAATGAAGAGCCATGGTTGAAGAGAATGACGAAGTTCTCTTAACAGACCCGAGCCTGGATGACCACCACCCGCCCCCGGCCTGCACCTCCCCCTACGACCAGTACATCGCCTACAACGACGGCTGCTACAGACCCTCCAACGTTACTAAGTCCTGGCAGGTGGGTACTTTCTCCATTTTCTGTCGTATGGAAGATGCTCAAATATGATATTTTGATTATTAGAAATTTAAAACAATTAAAACGGCTCAGTTTAGGAGTTTTGTAACCACAAGATCAACTCAATGAATACGTTTGCTAAGTTTCCCTAACTTGACTCTGGTGTTCCATAGAGTATTAAATTTAACATTCTTGTTATTTCATTGATTTATTATTTTATAAATGCAATAATTACTGTGAGAATATTAGTACGAACTGTAAGGAGGATTCTAGCCTATCCTCTGGGTTCGAATCCTAAGCAAACGCCTTCATCCAATATATCGTGACATTGTGAAAAGCATTGGAACGTGGGAGTCAAAATAATCTTCCAGAGTACCTACAAACTTCCACTGAAGACTAATCAGGGTTTCACACAATGACCTTCCATGTTGCTTGTAGCCATCCACTCTGGCATGTAGTCCAGGAATTCTACCTCCTTCGCTTCTCTTCAAATTCACAAATAAATCACATTAACCCTGATTTCACTTGATTAACCCTAATGAGGTGAAACGCTGATTAGGCTTCAGTGGACGCCTCGCGAACCCTCGTTGATTCAGTTGAATCCCAGGTTGCAATGTTTTCGCCCATGTCGTGGTGTAGTGGTTTAAGGCGTGTGCTTGGGAGCACACGTTCAAAGCCTACTCACGGCTCCTGTTGATTTTCCATTGATACTTCACGTTAATATTTCTTTATGCATCGCCATTCAGTATCTTTTACATTTACATGGCTGGTTTTCACATTTTTAAAAGAGCATTTTGATTTCACATTCTTGCCAGTCTTTCTCTCCCCCCCCCCCCCTTGTTCTCGAGAATTTTTTCGAACTTTATTTGGAACTGAAGTAATGTGTTGGCATTAACGGATTCGGCGGGTAGGTAGTTCCATGGGTTTAATCCCTATGGGTGAAAACAAAAACATCTGTTTCTGTCCTACATTGTGTCTTGAAGAACTTGAAGCTGTTGTCCCTTGTAGGTGTTACATTTGACCTTTTAAAGAAGTGGTCTGGATTAATATCCTCCAACTTATGAAGCATTTTAAAGGTTTTAATAAGATCCGCCGTCCAGCCTGGTTTGCAGTGTTGTTAGTCCTGTGGCCCTCATAGGTTCCTGAGGAGTTTATGTCAGGGGTCTTAGCAGGTTTGAAATCTAAACCATATTTCAACCTCTGAATACTTTCTCTGAGCCATGTCTTAAATAATATCTATGAGATAATCCACAACTGTAGAGATACTATGGTAGGACTGGCAAGACTTCCAATATTTGATCTCAAAACAAGTGATTGTTGTATTATAACCAAGCGTGTTTGTCCATCCGTTCCTGCTATACCATCGGCTGTCGTTTTCCTTATCCTGGGCATATTTATGAACTATTTCATCTTAGTGATCTTGAAGTTGTTCCTTATACACCAATAAAAGGTAGACATATGACATTGGTGCTTAGAGAAGAAGTTGATGGTGACAGGAACAGCAAGTAAATCATTTACACATTGTAGTGAACAGCAAACACATACATTATATGTAATAAAACATTTACAGAGGAATTAATGATGATTACAGTTTCGAGAGAAATACCATTAATTGGAGAGAACGTTAAACATCTCTTTTCTAACGAGTAAAATGTACACTGTGGGATGAAGGAAAGGGAACTATCAGGGGAAAAGCTCCAAGCCATCACGACTATATAGCGAACTCGAACAGAGACGGCTGATGTCTAACATAAAATTGTACTAATATTAATAATAATTCTAAATCAAATATTTATATATCTAATGTGTTTCAGGAAGCAGAGTCGACTTGTGTGAATGAAGGAGCTCACTTGGCCTCAGTCCATGACCTCGCTGAGGACGCCTTCATGTGGGTCCTGGCTCAAGAGATCTCTGTTGATGACGCATGGATCGGTTTCAATAATTTACAGGTACTGTACTTTTGTTTGAGTCCACCCTGTTATTGATTCAAGTTTCAATGAGCAAAAACTTGTGTGTCCTCTTGTCATATTTCAGTCCAGCATTATATTTATAAATAACAAATAATAAATAAATAAATAAATTTTGGCCATCGTCTTTTGTACGGTCACTGATGGTCGATAGGTTAAGGTACCATGTACACCAGTTAAATTGTGCTCCTGGCGGTCTGGGTTCGAGTCACTTCTGGGGTGTGGCGTTTTCATTCTCATGTATGCTTGGGGGACCATTTAAGCTTGTTTGCATTTGTGTTGCTCACGTGGTCCCACAAAGTGAGGTGATTCTATGAAATAACTATGCCCAAGATTACCATCAAGTGCCGTCGGGACGGTGGGGAAAATAGCCTCAGCTACCATCGTCTTTTGTACGGTCACAGTTGGTTGAGTGCTTAAGGTACCATGTACACCAGTTGAATAGTGCGCCTGGTTGTCTGGGTTCTGTCACTTTTAGGGTGTGGAGTTTGCAGTAAGATATATAATATGTGTGTATATCACGAAAGTAAACACGTGATTAAAAATGTGACAATGTCAGACCACGGAGGAAAAATGAAACAGGAATTTCCTTAAGTACTTTCGTATATTAATACATCTTCAGAAGGAGTGATTTTACAGATCGAGTGATGGTTATAAATAGGCAGGAGAGAATGGTGAAGTGAGGTGAGGTACAATACGTGGACAGCGCAGACGGCCCATTGGCCCATCAGATGCAGCCAATTGGCCCATCTGATACAGCACACATACACAGGCACAATACATAGATAATTATAGCAATAAAATGGTAAATATATACAATTAATTAGTGAGACAAATGCGTTCCAATGATCCTACTTAAATCGCCCTTTAACTGATCTATTAAAAATGGATCTAAGTTATATAGACCACTGCTAATATTCAAATTACTTTCTTTTGTGATCTGTATCAAAGCAGATTCAATTATGTTTCTGTTATAGGTGCTTTTACAATTTGTTATTGAAGAAGCACTCTCCCAATCAATTTGGTGAGCATTTTCTGACAAATGAACAAACAAAGCATTAGACAATTGGCCATGTCTTACAGAGTATTTATGTTGCGATATTCTACATTTTAAATCTTTAGATGTTTGGCCAACATAGAACTTATTACATTCTTTACAAGGTATTTTATAAATAACACAATTATCACTACGAGGGCTGTTCCTAACTAATAGCTTACCAACAGTGTTTTCGTAGCTAAACATTACATCTATATTAAAAAGTTTCAAGGCCTTGACAATATTCTCAAACCCAGAGAAATATGGTAAACATAACACATTCTTTGGGCGAATCCTTTCACTGCATACATTATTATAATATGTACGACGTGCTTTGTTACGGCAAACTTCCAAAAAATTCAGTGGGTAACAAAGCTTAAGACCAATCGAATCAATATTCTTAAACTCATCGTCTAAGAATTCTGGACTCACAACTCGAAGAGCTCTTAGATACATTGAAGAGAAAATTGACTTTTTCACATTGTATCTATGCCCTGAAAAATAATGAACATAAGATAAATTATTCGTAGGTTTTCTGTAAACACTAAACTTTAATGAAGAGTCTTCCCTATGAATAAGCACATCTAAGAATGGCAAACATTTATCAATTTCAGTCTCCATAGTAAATTTTATGGAGGTGACTTGGTCATTAAGTTTGGCTACAAATTCGTCTGTGTTGACATCTGAAGGCCAAATACACAAGATATCATCAACATATCTAAACCATGGAATGATTCCAGGAGTTATTTTTGAAACAAATTTCTTTTCGAAGAATTCCATGTACAAGTTTGAAAGCAATGGCGATAGAGGATTCCCCATTGCCATTCCAAAAGTCTGTAAATAATACTCATTATTAAAGGTAAATTTACATTCTATAATGCACAACTTAACAAGACATTCCCCAAGGGTGTGTGGCATTCCCCAAGGGTGTGAGGCAGCGGCTCATGCAGCTAGAGCCTACATTGCCAACATTACGGATGAAAAAGCCCTGATAAAGCTGGACTTCAAAAATGCTTTCAATCTGGTTAGAAGGGATGCAGTACTCAGTGCAGTTCATCGCCTTTTTCCTTCCCTCTACCCGTTTGTAAACTCATGCTATAGCAAGAATCTAACTCTGCTTTTTGGAGAACATGAAATTGAATCACAAGAAGGTGTCCAACAGGGTGACCCCCTTGCTCCTTTTCTTTTCTGCCTAGTTATCAAGGAAGTCACCGATAACCTGTCCAGTGAGCTCAACATTTGGTTTTTGGACGATGGTACTCTAGCCGGCTCCCCAGCCTCACTCTTGGACGACATAAGAATAATTCAGGAGCAAGGAGCAAGCCTAGGCCTCACTCTGAACCCTTCCAAGTGCGAAATAACCTCCACCAACCAGCACATAATAGAGCAAATAAAGGTTGTTTTGCCTGACATTCATACAACCAACCCTGAGGACAGCACACTCCTAGGTGCTCCTCTTGGAAGGAATGCCATCGACGGGGTCCTTGGTAAGAAGATCACTGACCTGAAGAGGATGAACGAGAGGATTGAAGACATCGATGCTCATGATGCACTTTACCTCATCACCAGATGCTTGTCCCTCCCCAGGCTGACCTACTTTCTAAGATGTTCGCCATCTTTCAACAATATTAAATTAGAAGAGTATGACAGCTTGCTGAAATCAACACTAGAAAAAGCCCTCAATCTTTCCCTCAGCGACTCACAGTGGAAACAGGCCTCCCTTCCTGTCAGACTCGGGGGCCTTGGCGTGCGCACAGCAACACAAATTGCTGTACCAGCGTTCCTGTCCTCTTCAGTGGGGTCTGACAACTTGGTGAAGGAAATCCTACCTGAGCACCTAGTTCAACAGGCAGGGGTACATGATCCCAGCTTCACAGACTGCACAACCAAATGGGTCCCTCTCGCAGGACCAGCACCCCAACCACCGCCTTCTGAAGCCCATAAGCAATCCAGCTGGGATCGCCCCATTGCCGACCAAGAAGCTGCGACTTTGCTAGAAGCTGCGACAACACCACATGACACTGCCTGACTTAGAGCTGTAGCAGCTCCCCATGCAGGTGATTTCCTATTAGCAACCCCAATGTCAGCAACCAGCACCCGTCTCACACCGCAGGCCCTCCGAATTGCCGTGGCTCTCCGCCTCGCTGCCCCAATCCACACCGAATACAGGTGTATTTGCGGCAAGGCAGAGGCCGACAGGTACGGACGGCATGGCCGTCAATATTGTAACTTTTTTTGTGTAATGACATTTTCAAATAAAGTTATATATATATATATATATATATATATAACTTGTGACGGTAACGCGTTGGTGTTCGGCTGTTTAAGGCTAGGGGTATGGCCTCGTCACATAGTTATAAAAAAAAATAGAAAAAACTGGAACTTCGTCTGTGGTAAGGTAAGGAGAAGACACACAAAACACAAGTAAACTTTAACAATGAAATTTTAATTACGTTAATTAAATCAAAACATGAATAAAATGCACAAACAAATTCTTATAATAAAATCAATCAAAATAATAAGAATAATTAAATGACACAATGAAAAGTTACGTTAAGGCAAAATAACAAGAAGTGCAATACCAAAGTAAATGGGAGATGCTGGAATATTGGCTTTAAGCCACCACTTCTCTCAGTACACGCTAGCGTCTAGCCGGGAGTAGTGGTGACAACGAGAGCACTGAACATTCTGAGGTAGGAGGTTGGGGCGACCCCAGACATCAAGTAGTATGGGGGGGCGAGTGCAAGTGCAGCCAGACCGGCGACCAATCAGCGGAGCCGGTAGCGATCAACATGTAGTTTGGTGGTTTGAGTCCGAACAGGTGGCTGACTGCATACGTTTTGCTCACCCTGGCAAGCCTTGCTGGTGTTGTTGTTGTTGTTGGACATGTCTTCCATAGTCGTTTTATATAATTTCGACGACGTAATTATGGAGGGAAGAGCAGGCTCAATCTCTTGAAGGAGATTATCGTCACAACTCTCCCCCGAAGCCTGCGGTTCTGGAAGAAGTACGTCGTTATGTGGTGGAGTAATGGATGGAGTCGCTTCTACTTCATAAACTCTGGAGAGGGCATCGGCTATGGTGTTGTCAGACTCTTGGTATAGCGTGTCTCCAGGTTGAATTTCTGCAGGTAGCAAGCCCATAGTAGAAGACGTTGAGATGAGAAGTGGGCGTGCTGCAGGAGGTGTAGGGTGGTGTGGTCCGTGTTGATGGTGGACCGAGCACTTTTCAGGGGTGGAGTGAAGTGCTGAAGCTTCAGGATGAGGAAGAGTAGTTCCTTGCCAATTGTTCCGTCGTTCCTTGTAGCAGGAGTCGCTGACAGGTGTATTCTTCTCGCCTCGTTGCTGCATCACGACACCACCATCGTCGGTACCATTGGCGTCGACATGGAGGATGAAGGGCTTATCTGACGAGGTGAGAGTGGAATTAGAAGAGGGCAAAGGAGCACGATTATTATCCTGAAAGCATTTGGGAAGATCATTAAGGATTTCGGAATTAGAAAGCGCTGACTCCTTGTCAGTGCTTTCGGGAGGAGAAGCTGGGAAGGTCTCACTGTGGATGTAGGGTTCTGTGAATGTGGAATAGTTAGTCAAGACAGTGGGAGGAGTACCATTATATTGCTTCAGGAGGTTGACGTGGCACAGCTGGGTCTTCCGCCGCCTATCTGGAGTCTCTATGACGTAAGTGTTGTTGCTTCTGCACTCTTTGACGCAGTAGGGTCCTGAAAATCGGTTTTGTAAAGGTGAACCTGGGATTGGGAAATAGGCAAGGACGAAGTCTCCCGGCTTGAATTTTCTTACTTTGCTGGTCTGGTCGTAATGAGTCTTCATTCTCACCTGGGCTTTCAATAGATTATCATGGGCAAAGCGGTGGACTCTTTCTAGAATGTGTTGAAGGTTTTGAAGAAACTGGGGCACATTCTGATGCTCACTGAAGGTGGCATCTCTGAGAGAGTCTTTGAAAGCCTTAAGGGGAGTACGGCACTTACGGCCGTAGAGCATCTCATAAGGAGATACTCCTAGGGACTCATTGGGGAGACTTCTGAAAATACACATTATTAGGTCAATATGCTTATCCAAATCCTTTGAGGTTTCACTACAAAACTTTTTCAAGAGTGCTTTGATGGTCTGATGACTACGTTCAAGAGAACCCTGTGAAGCAGGATGATAGGGGCTGGACAATACCTGTTTGATGTTGAACTCCTCCAGTGTCCTTTTGAAGAGATCACTGGTGAAGTTGGTGCCACAGTCACTTTGAATCTCCCTGGGAAATCCGTATTGAGTGAAGATCTTCAATAGATGTTTTATAACCGTAGCAGCCGTGATGTTCTTCACTGGAACTGCTATGGGAAATCTGGTGGTAGGACACAGGATGGTTAGGATGTAGGCGTTACCTGAACTGGTCCGAGGTAAAGGACCAACACAGTCTATTATGAGTCTGTGGAAAGGTTCCGCAGGCACCTGTATGGGAATCAGTGGTGCTCTGGGAATGCAGACGTTCGGTTTGCCTGCCATCTGACATGTATGACACTGTTTTACGTACTGTTTGACGTTATTTACCATACCTGGCCAGTAGTAGTCTTGACGAATCCCATGGTAAGTCTTGTTGAAGCCGTAGTGGGAGAATGCTCCGTGGGCCAGGTGTAGAATAGTGGGCCGCAGGCTGGTGGGAATCACAAGTTGTTCGATGTTGGCCCAATCGTCCTCCTCCTTCAGTTTACTGGGTCTATATCTGCGGTAGAGCAAGTCGTTCTCTAGGAAGAACCCAGGAATACTGTCGGGTTGAGTCTCAGCCTGGAAAAACAATGGTGTTAAAGTAAGATCTTCCCTCTGCAACTTACGGAACTCCAACTTGGTCAGATGCGGGGGGAGTTTCTGAGGGTCTTGAGGGACAGCGGTAGCAGTAGAGTCAGCTGGCTGTGGACGTGCGGCTTGTGCACGGGTGGTCACGAGAACCGGAGGAGAAACTTCATCACTCTCTTGAACCTCTGCTGGAACATACTCAAGAATAGGGTTTATTGGCACAGAGTTACACACCTGGGGTTTGTCCATGACGATCAGGTTGGTCGGTTGCAGGTCTTCTGCCAAGTCGTTGCCTAGGAGAAGTTGCACTCCAGGCATGGGAAAAGGCTTTTCCCTGACGGCGACTTGGACTTCCCCGTTCACGTAGGGACAATCCAGGTGGACTCTGGCGAGAGGGTATGGAGTGGTAGCAGTGAGGTCAGTGATGAAGACTGTTTCCCCGGTGTAGACTATGTTGGGCACAGCCGACTTCAAGATGATCGATTGTAGAGCCGCTGTGTCCCTCAAGATCTTCAATTTGAAACGTCCCTCCGGATTTGAACCGTTGGCAGAGACAGTTCCAGTATACAGGTGGTTACTGAAAAGAGAAAGATCATTAACATCAACACCAACATTCATCACAGGCTTACCGGACTTAGGAGGAGTTGGTTTGGGTCGTTGTTGGTCAGTGGTTCCCTTGTATTGAGACTTACCACACTTGTCTATGGTATGTCCATAGAGTCTACAATACTTGCAGTACAGTTGTGAACCAGCTTGATCGGGGCTCACCTTCTCGTAACTGTACCACGACTTCTTACTGGAGGATGGTTCGGGTGTCAGTCGGTGGATGAGGCTGTAAGTGTCAGCCGACTTAGCACACTTCAGGTAGTCGGTTTCTTCTTTATCTGCTAAGTAGAGGCGGACAGGAGGTGGCACACGTCTCAAGAATTCTTCAACAAGCATCAGGTTGACGAGTTCTGTAAAAGTAGAGACATGTGCTGCTTCCAGCCATTTCATGAAATACCTCCGTTTCGTGTTAGCAAACTCGAGGAAGGTAGTGGTACTTGCCTTCAGGTGGTCACGGAATTTCCTTCTATAACTTTCTGTGGAAAGTAGGTAGGCGTCCAACACTGCTTGTTTCAGAGTGTAGTAGTCATTCTCAGACGCCAAAGTACTGAGTGTGAATGCAGCTCTACCTGTAAGATGGACTCTGAGAAGTGTGGCCCATTGGTCGACAGGCCAACTGAGTTGATTAGCAAGGGTTTCAAAGGTGGTGAAAAACACATCAACTTCTGCTTCTACAAAGGATGGCATTAACTTACTTGCATGCGATATATTAAAACTGACGGGAAGATTGGCAGTAGCTTGCTGGCGTTGAGTGAAGTGTGAAGTTTCCAAGGCGATTTCGCGTTGACGACACTCTAGAGCCAGAGTCGCTTGTTGCTTGTCATGTTCGCGTTGTATTTCCAACTCGCGTTGTTTGGTTTCAAGCTGTACTCGTTCACGTTCACGGAGAAATGCGACCTCACGTTCGTGTTCTTCTCTCCTCAAAGCAGCCTCGCGTTCTTGTTCTTCCCTCCGTATGGCAGCTGTTCGTTCTTCAATCTTTGCCAGTTCTAGTTTGAGTTTCAGCGTTGCCAAGTCAGGTTTATCTGCAATATAGTAAGTTTCATGAGTTTCAGAGTCTATCTTACCTTGCTCTAAATAGTAATCCAGCAACAGGTTGTGTAGGTCATTTTTGTTGGCTTGGTAGGGCACTTCTAGTTGATACTCATGTGCAAGAGTTTGTAATTCAGTCCTCTTGGCACGACTTAAAGTCCCTATTTCACCTGCTGGATTTGCACGGAAAGTTTGGAGACGAAACATGGTGAAATTAGCAAATAAAGGTACACGAATATTCAATAGTGAAATGTCAGAAACAGGACAACGTGGCAACTGGTACCTATCCTGTGTGATCTTTAACAATTAACGTTAAGTGAAAGATATTAAATGATTAAATTAAATCAAGGGCGCAGGAAATCTTGTACCCGGTACTCATGTAAGAGAATAAGGGCAAGAAAATCCTACTAACAAATGAAACAAAGTTTCGAAAACAAATGAAACAGTTAAATGCTTCAAAAGTAAAATTGGTAGTCCAAGGATGTAGGCATACCTTGCCAAGTCTCTATAGGACATAAAGCAAGTTTTTCCCACTGAATTTAATATGATACTTACAGAATTAGCGAACTTTTGTGCTCTGAAAAAATAAGCTAATTCCCTACCGTTGTATGTATCATCATCTCTGACTGACGTGTAGGGGTGCGAGGTGTCAACTTGTGACGAGAACTGCTGCTGAGGTCCCAATTCAGCAACTAAAGTTCGAGCTAGAGGAACTATGGCCCTCTTTGTCCTCCTACAGTCAGATTGCAGAAGATTGGGTACTCTTGACCCGGGGCAGACCACAGTACCAGGGTACCAATATGATGATCTGTCAGAATGAGAAATATTCAAGGGACATAGATGGTAAACACGAGTAATAACACGGAGGGAGAGATGACCAATTAAGAGTATGACTGCGGCCTACAGTCACCACGTAATCCAAAGTTGTCTCACCTTCACTATATGTTACTCTCGTAATGCACAATACACCGCACCTTATAAAAAATGAAACTGAATATGAAAAATAGTAAAGCTACGTTAACAAAGTTAAATACGCTTACCATAAATTACCACTTGGCACCAGTACCTGAGTGAAGCTCCTAGGACAGGCCCCCATATAACTTGTGACGGTAACGCGTTGGTGTTCGGCTGTTTAAGGCTAGGGGTATGGCCTCGTCACATAGTTATAAAAAAAAAATAGAAAAAACTGGAACTTCGTCTGTGGTAAGGTAAGGAGAAGACACACAAAACACAAGTAAACTTTAACAATGAAATTTTAATTACGTTAATTAAATCAAAACATGAATAAAATGCACAAACAAATTCTTATAATAAAATCAATCAAAATAATAAGAATAATTAAATGACACAATGAAAAGTTACGTTAAGGCAAAATAACAAGAAGTGCAATACCAAAGTAAATGGGAGATGCTGGAATATTGGCTTTAAGCCACCACTTCTCTCAGTACACGCTAGCGTCTAGCCGGGAGTAGTGGTGACAACGAGAGCACTGAACATTCTGAGGTAGGAGGTTGGGGCGACCCCAGACATCAAGTAGTATGGGGGGGCGAGTGCAAGTGCAGCCAGACCGGCGACCAATCAGCGGAGCCGGTAGCGATCAACATGTAGTTTGGTGGTTTGAGTCCGAACAGGTGGCTGACTGCATACGTTTTGCTCACCCTGGCAAGCCTTGCTGGTGTTGTTGTTGTTGTTGGACATGTCTTCCATAGTCGTTTTATATAATTTCGACGACGTAATTATGGAGGGAAGAGCAGGCTCAATCTCTTGAAGGAGATTATCGTCACAATATATATATATATATATATATATATATATATATATATATATATATATATATATATATATATATTGTGACGATAATCTCTTTCAAGAGAGATTGGGCCTGCTCTTCCCTTCATAAGTACACAAGATAATATAGAAGATACGTCCAGCAAGTATCGCCAAACGTTTTGCCCAGAGAGCAAATCGTACCCAGCACACAGTGACACCTGCTAGCTACCACCGCCGTAACCAGGAAACTGCTCATCCTTTGCCTGCCTGTCGCTGATTGGCTGGTGTCCCGTCGCACCTGCCCTCCGCCCTCCACCACAAGTGGAGGGATTTGGCTGCTTCCCTGTAGGTGGCAGCGCCACCTGGTTGTGCAACACTGAGGTTAATGTAGGTGTTAGCCAGGGTTGATACGCACGTGTAGTCCCATACCAACTGCTTGCCAGTCTTCCAGGGGTTCACTGTGATACCATCCGGGCGACCAATAAGAGCATCAGAGTTACGGGGCGTTAGGTAACGGAGCTCTCTTTCAGCGGGGCATCCAGCTGTGGTGAGGCTCCTCTTGATGATGTCGTTAACTTCACTGTGCCTCGAGTGCCATCCCCCTGTGCTTTGGCAGAGTAGGCCATGGTGGCCGTACCTGTCAGCCACCACCTCGCCGCAAATACACCTATATCTGGTGTGGATTGGGGCAGCAAGGCGGAGGGCCACAGCAATTCGGAGGGCGTGTGGTGTGAGACGCGTGCCAGTTGCCGACATTGGGGTTGCTAACAGGAAATTCCCTGCATGTGGTGCTGCTACTGCTGTGAGGCGAGCAATGTCGTGTTGTGTTGTTGCAGCACCCAGGCACTCTGCAGCAACTTGGTCTACAATGGGGCCATCCCAGCTGGATTGCTTGTGGGCTTTTGGGGATGGTGGTTGAGGTGATGGGCCTGCACGAGAGGCCCACTCTGTGGAACAGCGTGTAAAATTGGGATCATGTACACCTGCCAGCTGATGTAAGTGGGCAGGTAGAATTTCCTTCACAAGGTTGTCGGATGCTGATAAGGAGGACAGGAAGGCTGGAACAGCGATTTGCGTTGCTGTTCGAACTCCGAGGCCCCCAAGTCTTACGGGAAGAGAGGCTTGTTTCCACTGTAGGTCATTAAGAGAGAGGTTAAGGGCTTTTTCTAGCATTGATTTCAGTAACCGGTCATACTCCCTTAGTTTTTGGCTACTGTAAGATGGTGAACACCTCAGAAAGTAGGTTAACCTGGGGAGGGACAGACATCTGGTGATGAGGTAGAGTGCATCATGAGCATCAATATCCTCAATCCTCCCATCCATCCTCTTGAGGTCGGCGATTTTCTTATCAAGGACCTCATCGATGGCTTTCAACCCCAGGGGAGCTCCTAGGAGTGTGCTGTCTTCAGGTTTAGTTTTATGGATATTTGGCAGAAAACCCTCTATTCTCTCTACGATGCCCTGGTTGGAACATATTATTTCACATTTAGAAGGGTTCAGGGTGAGGCCTAAAACTGCACCTTGCTCCTGGATTTTTCTGATGTCCTCCAGGAGGGAGTCTTGGGAACCAGCTAGGGTACCATCATCCAAGAACCAGATGTTAAGCTCGCTGGACAGGACCTCTGTGACTTGTTTGATGACTAAGCAGAAAAGGAGAGGAGCAAGGGGGTCACCCTGTTGGACGCCTTCTCGCGAGTCAATTTCATGTTCGCCAGAAAGTAGCTTAAGATCCATACTGTAGCATGAATGTACAAAAGGGTAGAGGGAAGGGAAATGACTATGAACCGCACGGAGTACAGCATCCCTCCACACCAAATTGAAGGCATTTTTGAAATCTAGCTTGATAAGGGCCTTTTCGTCTGTGATATTGGCTTATGATGATATATATAATATATATATATTATATATATAATATATATATATTATTATATACATATATATATAATATATATATATATATATTATATAATGTGTGTATATCACGAAAATAAACACGTGATTAAGAATGTGACAATGTCAGACCACGAAGGAAAAATGAAACAGGAAATTTCCTTAAGTACTTTCGTATATTAAATACATCTTCAGAAGGTCATTTTACAGATCGAGTGATGGGTATAAATAGGCAGGAGAGAGTGGTGAAGTAAGGTGAGGTACAATACTTGGACAACGCAGAAGGCCCATTGGCCCATCAGATGCACCCAATTGGCCCATCCGATGTAGCCCAATGGCCCATCTGATACAGCAGACATACAAGCATAATACATAGTTAATTATAACATAAAGAGGTAAATATATACAATAAATTAGTGAGACAAATGTTTTTCAATGATTCTACTTAAATCGCCCTTTAGCTGATCTATTATAAATGGATCTAAGTTATATAGACCACTGCTAATATTCAAATTACTTTCTTTGGTGATCTGTATCAAAGCGGATTCAATTATGTTTCTGTTATAGGTGCTTTTACAATTTGTTATTGAAGACGCACTCTCCCAATCAATTTGGTGAGCTTTTTCTGACAAATGCACAAACAAAGCATTAGATAATTGGCCATGTCTTACAGAGTATTTATGTTGCGATATTCTACATTTTAAATCTTTAGATGTTTGCCCGACATAGAACTTATTACATTCCTTACAAGGTATTTTATAAATGACGCAATTATCACTACGAGGGCTGTTCCTTACTAATAGCTTACCAACAGTGTTTTCGTAGCTAAACATTACATCTATATTAAAAAGTTTCAAGGCCTTGACAATATTCTCAAACCCAGAGAAATATGGTAAACATAACACATTCTTTGGGCGAGTCCTTTCACTGCATACATTATTATAATATGTACGACGTGCTTTGTTACGACAAACTTCCAAAAAATTCAGTGGGTAACAATGCTTAAGACCAATCGAATCAATATTCTTAAATTCTTCATCTAAGAATTCTGGACTCACAACTCGAAGAGCTCTTAGATACATTGAAGAAAAAATTGACTTTTTTACATTGTATCTATGCCCTGAAAAATAATGAACATAAGATAAATTGTTCGTAGGTTTTCTGTAAACACTAAACTTTAATGAAGAGTTTTCCCTATGAATAAGCACATCTAAGAATGGCAAACATTTATCAATTTCAGTCTCCATAGTAAATTTTATGGATCACTCGATCCATAAAATCACCATCACTCGATCTGTAAAATGACCTTCTGAAGATGTATTTAATATACGAAAGTACTTAGGGAAATTTCCTGTTTCATTTTTCCTTCGTGGTCTGACATTGTCATATTATATAATATATATATATATATATATATATATATATATATATATATATATATATATATATATATATATATATATATATATATATATATATATGTGGCGATCCAGAGGGTGTGGCGATCTCCCCTCAGTGTGGCAGTGTGGCGATTTCCCCTCAGTGTGGCGATCCAGAGGGGAAATGCTTGCTGCGTCCTCGGTTCCTGTCCAGAAGCGGAGGAGCTTCAAGAGATCCATAACCTTTAGGCATTTGTCTTGTATGTTTTGTAACCTTTAAATACACAATAAAGGAAAAAAAAAAAGAAAAAAGGGAAGGGGGTGGTAGGAGAAAAGCACACAGAAACTGTATTGGAGGGGACCCACATTCCCTCCAATGCGTTATGCGTGGTTTCCTCCGAGGCTATGGGTCCCCCTTCTTCCAGCCAGAGGTGGTACTCCCTTCCCTATTTTAAAAAATATATATATATATATATATATATATATATATATATATATATATATATATATATATATATATATATATATATATATGTATATTATATATATATTATATATATATATATATATATATATATATATATATATATATATATATATATATATATATAAATATATATATATAGAATAACCACATGTGAAAAATAGAAAATGCTTAACGCGTTTTCGGCTAATTCGCAGGGTGACGCTGACCAGCAAGGTGACGCTGACCAACAGGGTGACGCTGACCAGCAAGGTGACGCTGACCAGCAGGGTGACGCTGACCAGCAAGGTGACGCTGACCAGCAGGGTGACGCTGGCCAGCAGGGTGACGCTGACCAGCAAGGTGACGCTGGCCAGCAGGGTGACGCTGACCAGCAAGGTGACGCTGACCAGCAGGGTGACGCTGACCAGCAAGGTGACGCTGACCAGCAAGGTGACGCTGACCAGCAGGGTGACGCTGACCAGCAAGGTGACGCTGACCAGCAAGGTGACGCTGACCAGCAAGGTGACGCTGGCCAGCAAGGTGACGCTGACCAGCAAGGTGACGCTGACCAGCAAGGTGACGCTGACCAGCAAGGTGACGCTGACCAGCAAGGTGACGCTGGCCAGCAAGGTGACGCTGGCCAGCAGGGTGACGCTGACCAGCAAGGTGACACTGACCAGCAGGGTGACGCTGACCAGCAAGGTGACGCTGGCCAGCAAGGTGACGCTGACCAGCAAGGTGACGCTGGCCAGCAAGGTGACGCTGGCCAGCAAGGTGACGCTGACCAGCAAGGTGACGCTGACCAGCAAGGTGACGCTGACCAGCAGGGTGACGCTGACCAGCAAGGTGACGCTGACCAGCAAGGTGACGCTGACCAGCAAGGTGACGCTGGCCACCAAGGTGACGCTGGCCAGCAGGGTGACACTGACCAGCAAGGTAACGCTGACCAGCAAGGTGACGCTGACCAGCAAGGTGACGCTGACCAGCAAGGTGACGCTGGCCAGCAAGGTGACGCTGACCAGCAAGGTGACGCTGACCAGCAAGGTGACGCTGACCAGCAAGGTGACGCTGGCCAGCAAGGTGACGCTGGCCAGCAAGGTGACGCTGACCAGCAAGGTGACGCTGACCAGCAAGGTGACGCTGACCAGCTGGTGACGCTGGCCAGCAGGGTGACGCTGGCCAGCAAGGTGACGCTGACCAGCAAGGTGACGCTGACCAGCAAGGTGACGCTGGCCAGCAGGGTGACACAAGGCAGGAAGGGGACGCAAGCCAGGAAGGTGACACAAGCCAGGAAGGTGACAGAAGCCAGGAAGGTGACGGAAGCCAGGAAGGTGACACAAGCCAGGAAGGTGACACAAGCCAGGAAGGTGACGCAAGCCAGTAAGGTGACACAAGCCAGTAAGGTGACACAAGCCAGTAAGGTGACACAAGCCAGTAAGGTGACACAAGCCAGGAAGGTGACGCAAGCCAGTAAGGTGACACAAGCCAGTAAGGTGACACAAGCCAGGAAGGTGACACAAGCCAGTAAGGTGACACAAGCCAGGAAGGTGACGCAAGCCAGGAAGGTGACGCAAGCCAGTAAGGTGACACAAGCCAGTAAGGTGACACAACCCAGGAAGGTGACGCAAGCCAGTAAGGTGACGCAAGCCAGTAAGGTGACACAAGCCAGGAAGGTGATGCAAGCCAGGAAAGTGACGCAAGTCAGTAAGGCGACGCAAGCCAGTAAGGTGACACAAGCCAGTAAGGTGACGAAAGCCAGTAAGGTGACACAAGCCAGGAAGGTGATGCAAGCCAGGAAGGTGACGCAAGCCAGTAAGGTGACGCAAGCCAGTAAGGTGACACAAGCCAGTAAGGTGACACAAGCCAGAAAGGTGATGCAAGCCAGGAAGGTGACGCAAGCCAGTAAGGTGACGCAAGCCAGTAAGGTGACACAAGCCAGTAAGGTGACGAAAGCCAGTAAGGTGACACAAGCCAGGAAGGTGATGCAAGCCAGAAAGGTGATGCAAGCCAGGAAGGTGACGCAAGCCAGTAAGGTGACGCAAGCCAGTAAGGTGACACAAGCCAGTAAGGTGACACAAGTCAGTAAGGTGACACAAGCCAGTAAGGTGACACAAGCCAGTAAGGTGACACAAGCCAGGAAGGTGACACAAGCAAGTAAGGTGACACAAGCCAGGAAGGTGACGCAAGCCAGGAAGGTGACGCAAGCCAGGAAGGTGACACAAGCCAGTAAGGTGACACAACCCAGGAAGGTGACGCAAGCCAGTAAGGTGACGCAAGCCAGTAAGGTGACACAAGCCAGGAAGGTGATGCAAGCCAGGAAAGTGACGCAAGTCAGTAAGGCGACGCAAGCCAGTAAGGTGACACAAGCCAGTAAGGTGACGAAAGCCAGTAAGGTGACACAAGCCAGGAAGGTGAATCAAGCCAGGAAGGTGACGCAAGCCAGTAAGGTGACGCAAGCTAGTAAGGTGACACAAGCCAGTAAGGTGACACAAGCCAGAAAGGTGATGCAAGCCAGGAAGGTGACGCAAGCTAGTAAGGTGACGCAAGCCAGTAAGGTGACACAAGCCAGTAAGGTGACGAAAGCCAGTAAGGTGACACAAGCCAGGAAGGTGATGCAAGCCAGAAAGGTGATGCAAGCCAGGAAGGTGACGCAAGCCAGTAAGGTGACGCAAGCCAGTAAGGTGACACAAGCCAGTAAGGTGACACAAGCCAGTAAGGTAACGCAAGCCAGTAAGGTGACACAAGCCAGTAAGGTGACACAAGCCAGGAAGGTGACACAAGCCAGTAAGGTGACACAAGCCAGGAAGGTGACGCAAGCCAGGAAGGTGACGCAAGCCAGTAAGGTGACATAAGCCAGTAAGGTGACACAACCCAGGAAGGTGACGCAAGCCAGTAGGGTGACGCAAGCCAGTAAGGTGACACAAGCCAGGAAGGTGATGCAAGCCAGGAAAGTGACGCAAGTCAGTAAGGCGACGCAAGCCAGTAAGGTGACACAAGCCAGTAAGGTGACGAAAGCCAGTAAGGTGACACAAGCCAGGAAGGTGACGCAAGCCAGTAAGGTGACACAAGCCAGTAAGGTGACACAAGCCAGAAAGGTGATGCAAGCCAGGAAGGTGACGCAAGCCAGTAAGGTGACGCAAGCCAGTAAGGTGACACAAGCCAGTAAGGTGACGAAAGCCAGTAAGGTGACACAAGCCAGAAAGGTGATGCAAGCCAGGAAGGTGACGCAAGCCAGTAAGGTGACGCAAGCCAGGAAGGTGACGCAAGCCAGTAAGGTGACACAAGCCAGTAAGGTGACACACGCCAGTAAGGTGACACAAGCCAGGAAGGTGACGCAAGCCAGAAAGGTGACGCAAGCCAGGAAGGCTAACACACAGGCTACCACTCTCGAAAACAATTAATAGTGAAAAAATTTAACCTTTAATTTCTGTATATAGCAACCAGCCTTTCTGAAGCAACGACGCAATACACAAATACTTTCCTCCTGAGACCGTAAATACCCAGACAATATTTCAGCTTAAAACTCATCGGTAAACAAAATCCCCAGGAATGACTGGGAGGGAGCGTTTGACAAGCCGCCGGCTTCCTGACCGCGTCCAGGTCCCTAGGAGTATAGCTTTGAAAACTCATGTCAGTACATATAACCTATAAGCAGAGAATTATATAATTTTTGTCTGCGAATCTCGCGACATTAATTCTTCCTGCAGACTTAAGAGGCTTTCTAGGGACTGAAGCAGAGCAGACAGACACTCTAGGGAGAGCTGCTGTCAGTTCTCCTCACCTTTACAGCAGTTCTGTTGATGTCACCAACCTGTTTATGTCAGCAGTTCTGTTTATGTCAGCAACCTGTTTATGTCAGCAGTTCTGTTGATGTCAGCAACCTGTTTATGTCAGCAGTTCTGTTGATGTCAGCAGTTTTGTTTATGTCAGCAATTTTGTTGATGTCAGCTGTTTTGTTTATGTCAGCAGTTCTGTTGATGTCAGCAGTTTTGTTTATGTCAGCAGTTCTGTTGATGTCAGCAGTTTTGTTTATGTCAGCAATTTTGTTGATGTCAGCTGTTTTGTTTATGTCAGCAGTTCTGTTGATGTCAACTGTTTTGTTTATGTCAGCAGTTCTGTTGATGTCAGCAGTTTTGTTTATGTCAGCAATTTTGTTGATGTCAGCTGTTTTGTTTATGTCAGCAGTTTTGTTGATGTCAGCTGTTTTTTTATGTCAGCAGTTCTGTTGATGTCAGCTGTTTTGTTTATGTCAGCAGTTCTGTTGATGTCAGCTGTTTTGTTTATGTCAGCAATTTTGTTGATGTCAGCAACCTGTTTATGTCAGCAGTTCTGTTGATGTCAGCAGTTTTGTTTATGTCAGCAATTTTGTTGATGTCAGCTGTTTTGTTTATGTCAGCAGTTCTGTTGATGTCAGCAGTTTTGTTTATGTCAGCAGTTCTGTTGATGTCAGCAGTTTTGTTTATGTCAGCAATTTTGTTGATGTCAGCTGTTTTGTTTATGTCAGCAGTTCTGTTGATGTCAGCTGTTTTGTTTATGTCAGCAGTTCTGTTGATGTCAGCAGTTTTGTTTATGTCAGCAGTTCTGTTGATGTCAGCTGTTTTGTTTATGTCAGCAGTTCTGTTGATGTCAGCTGTTTTGTTTATGTCAGCAGTTCTGTTGATGTCAGCAGTTTTGTTTATGTCAGCAGTTCTGTTGATGTCAGCTGTTTTGTTTATGTCAGCAGTTCTGTTGATGTCAGCTGTTTTGTTTATGTCAGCAGTTCTGTTGATGTCAGCAGTTTTGTTTATGTCAGCAGTTCTGTTGATGTCAGCAGTTTTGTTTATGTCAGCAATTTTGTTGATGTCAGCTGTTTTGTTTATGTCAGCAGTTCTGTTGATGTCAGCTGTTTTGTTTATGTCAGCAGTTCTGTTGATGTCAGCAGTTTTGTTTATGTCAGCAGTTCTGTTGATGTCAGCTGTTTTGTTTATGTCAGCAGTTCTGTTGATGTCAGCTGTTTTGTTTATGTCAGCAGTTCTGTTGATGTCAGCAGTTTTGTTTATGTCAGCAGTTCTGTTGATGTCAGCAGTTTTGTTTATGTCAGCAGTTCTGTTGATGTCAGCTGTTTTGTTTATGTCAGCAGTTTTGTTTATGTCAGCAGTTTTGTTTATGTCAGCAGTTCATTTGATGTCAGCAGTTCTGTTGATGTCAGCTGTTTTGTTTATGTCAGCAGTTTTGTTTATGTCAGCAGTTCTGTTGATGTCAGCTGTCCGTTGATGTCAGCTGTCCATTGATGTCAGCTGTCCATTGATGTTAGCAGTCTGTTGATGTCAGTAGTTCGTTTATATCAGCTGTCCGTTGATGTCAGTAGTCCGTTTATATCAGCTGTCCGTTGATGTCAGCAGTCCGTTGATGTCAGCTGTCCGTCGATGTCAGCAGTCGGTTGATGTCATCAGTCCGTTGATGCCAGCAGTCCGGTGATGTCAGCAGTACGTTGATGAAGACAGTCCAACAACAAGAAGGCAGTGCGCACAATATCAGAGAGTAATGTAGCATACCTGGAGTGTCCAGGTATGCTCCAACGTTGAAGTAACGTTGCTCCAACATTGAATTAACATTGTTCTAACATTGCTCCAACGTTAAAGTAACGTTGCTTCAACATTGAAGTAACGTTGCTCCAACGATGAGGTAACGTTGTTCCAACATTAAAGTAACGTTGCCTCAACGTTTAAGTAACGTTGTTCTAACGTTTTTCAACGTTGTTCGTGGATAGTGTGGCCACTGCTATAGTGTCATATCACTACCTCACCAGAAATGTTACTTTCGTTTTTACTTTCATAAAATGAAAAGTATTACTGTAATACTTTGATATACTCAGGAATTATTAATATTATATACAGTCACTGATGTCTAATATTGACTTTAACGAGTCAATATTAGTTTGTGTATTGTCATGATGCAAAGTTCTCACGATTTCTCACACTCTGTCAAAAATGTAATTGTTGTGTCTACCTGGATACACTTGAGCTTACGCAACTCACCTAAGCTATCCATGCACAAGCTTAACAAACTTCAACTTTACGGTGGTTTAATTTTGACTAAAACCCGGCAGTTTTGATGTTGCGATCAGTCCCGTTAATAATGTAATGAATTAAGTGAGATTACTTGTCATATTCCTCACTAAATGTTTTCTGAACTGGCACCAGGTGTCATATTCCTCACTAAATGTCTTCTGAACTGGCACCAGGTGTCATATTCCTCACTAAATGTCTTCTGAACTGGCACCAGGTGTCATATTCCTCACTAGATGTCTTCTGAACTGGCACCAGGTGTCATATTCCTCACTAGATGTCTTCTGAACTGGCACCAGGTGTTATATTCCTCACTAGATGTCATCTGAACTGGCATCAGGTGTCATATTCCTCACTAAATGTCTTCTGAACTGGCACCAGGTGTCATATTCCTCACTAAGGCCGGCCACACACTTGCAGTTTTAACTGACAGTTATGACTGTTCAGTTATAACTGTCACAGTTCAAACTGACGTCAGTTAAAAATGAAATGCACACACACACACACACAGTTCAATCCCTCAGTTTTACCCTGGATTCCGAGGAGTACGATCTTGCCGCTCTTGGTGTATTCTTTGTAATGCATTTCCTCTCAGAACTAATATTTTGAAGCCATTCAGGCAAGGATTATTAGATTCGGCCAAAAAAGAGGTTTTTAACTATCGATTATCTCGAGCAAGGCATATTGTAGAGAATGTTTTTGGGATACTTGCTTCACGCTTCCGTATTTTTCAGTGCCCAATTAATTTAGAACCAGAGAATATTGAGAAAGTAGTAATGGGTACTTGTGCATTGCATAACTTCTTGATTGAACAACAATCTAGTACATACGCCCCTGTGAACCTTATGTATCAAGAAAATAATAATGATGAATCTGTTATTTCTAGTGGCTGTGTCGGAAAATCCGACACCATTTAATAATCATACAGATAATAGCTGTGTTGTATAAACAAGTTAACCCATAGAAAACGTAACTTGTAGTGGAATTACCGTCTAAAGAAAATGGGATATCATCACCACATACTATTATAATTCACCAGCTATTCTGCTGGGAATTATTCTTAAATACATTAGTCTTTGGACTTTACCATCAGAAAAACATCTCATATAAATTAACTTAATTATCAATATTAAAGTAGAGTAAATGTGACCCTTCTATCACTTTCTGTCATGTGGACAATGTAAGCCAGGCGTCAGAGTGAGGAAGGAGGGGAGCCATTGTTGTGTCACCTCCGAGACGTGTGGAGCAAATTTGGCTCCTATCATATCTGGACAATGTCGGCCAGTAGCGTCAATAGTATGGAGTGTTAGAGAGCCATTGTTGTGTCACCTCCGAGACGTGTGGAGCAAATTCGGCTCCTATCATATCTGGACAATGTCGGCCAGTAGCGTCAATAGTATGGAGTGTTAGACATTATTGAGACCAGAGGCGCAGGGAGCAAATTCGGCTCCTGTTAATTTTACTTGGACGAAGTGTTATGGAAACCAAAGGTGTACCATTATCACACGCTGTCAACAAATTCAAGTTAAGTGTCTTTCCGAAACCCGTATATCTATCATTAGTGGCCATTAATGTCATTGGGTAGGGTTTCCCGGTTAGATCACGAAATCGCCTCATACTAAAGGTAATTAAGCCAGGTCTTTAAGGTTCCATGTACAGTGTTTTCTCTGATATAGCTTGTCATATATAGGTATCTGGCTTTACAGCTAGCGCCCTTTTGACAGGTCAAGACGAGGAAGCAAGATTTTGTGCACCAGTTACTGGGTGATGGAAGCTACCTCAAAGAGGATAATTTGGTGTCTACACCCTAGTTATACCTGGTGGACTAACCTGCTGTACTATAAGATAAGGAACCTTTTCAATGTATGTAGTCTATTACTGTAGTTTGATTGGCTGCATATATATTTAATTAATATAAACCCCCCCTAATGTGTAGAGGATCGATTTGTGAGATTAAGAGATTATTGCAGAAATACAGTCCACTTATCATTATACAAATTGCTATCGAAGTATATAAATTAACGTAAATATAAATTCATATAAATTAAATAAATATAAATCTCACAGGTCGGTTCCCACATTATTTGGTCATCTTCGAACCGGATGACGGATTATTTGATCCTATGAACCCACATTTGGTCATCTTAGTACCGGATGAACCAGTTAACCAGTGGATTCATTAAATAACTAGTGCAGTGTGATTTAAGCAAAGCCAGTCAAGACGGCGGTGTTGACTCGTGCGAGTTCACGAGCCCCGCTCAGTTCAGATCAGCTTCGTCAGCGGTTTCATGTACACCCACAGATTTGGTGGCGTGTTATTCTGTGAAATGACAGCGCTAATATAGAAGCCAGCCAAATTAGTGACTGTGTCGCGAGATTGTTCACGGATTTCGTGGTGTTACATTTCGCGAGAGATTATCTACGAATTTTGTGGAGTTTATTTCGCGAGGTCACTAATAATATTTAATACTTCTAGATAATATTAGAAGTTTCATAGAGGCTAATTAAGAGGCTATTATCAATAATTGTGTATATTATTTCTCCAAAATAGAGAATTATTTAATATATATTGCACTAGTGTTCACAGTATAATATTTACTAATTGCCAACCCACAACAGGGTAGGATAAAACCATTGACTAGTTGAACTATTATCGTTCATCCTAGTCCCATTATTACCATAGTCAGTTGTACTATATTCAATAACCTAACACCATTAATGAATGGTCCAGACCCTATTTTGGGTGTAATTTTTATCAACTCGAGTTGAGTTGTATATATAATAATTTACTTATGGCCATTACACCTTTGAGTGATTAATTAGTGTCTCTACCATCCTAGGGTGATATAGAAGAGCTAACCTAAAGGTACTTCCAGTGACACTGGTTTATCACTCAAATCATTAGTGTGTATGATTGTATATATATAATGTGTATTAATTTTAAGTGCTAACCTCTAGTAGAGGTAGGATTATTGCCTAGTGAGTACAGAATTTGACCCTAGGCTACCATCAGTGCTTGTTCAGTATTATGAGCAGCCCAAGTACAAGCCCCACAAGGCTTCACCAACGAGCCAGTATGGATAATGCAGGGAGAATGAAAAGAACCCTTGCAGGTCTTAAAGGCCACTTAACAAGACAGATCAAGAAATGTGAAGATTTGTCACAACAATCTCAAGTTGATTATGCTGACCTGGAAAGCTATTATCAAGCAGCTGCAGGTAAATTTGAGCAAATCAAATGCCAAATAGCAACATATTTGGCTGAACTTGCCAACACCAATTTATCAGAAACAGAAATAGACGACATTATGGTTGATCTTGCGAATTATGAAGATCAGACTCAGGCCACATTACAGCCTTATGTCAAATTAATTGCCCAGAACAAGGCAACAGCAACAACAACAACAGTTGCATCTAATACGAGTCAAGCAGAAGCTCGACTCCCTCCAATTAATTTACCCACTTTCTCAGGAAAAGATGAGGAAGATTGGGACGAATTTTGGAACAAATTCGTTGACCTTGTAGACTCAAAACAATCTTTACCAAAGAGTAGTAAATTCTCTTATTTGCAAGGCCAATTATCAGGTGAGGCTAAAACAGTAGTATCCCATCTGAGATTAACTAATGACGGCTATGATCTGGCAGTAAAACTCCTCAAGGATAATTATGCTGATCCAGAAGTAAGAACATCACATTTAGTTCATGAGCTGTTGCATTTACCCCCACCGGAGGCTTCAGCTGATTCACTCCAAGTCTTCAAGCTGGAGGTAGAATCATTGATCAATGCCCTCAACCTGACAACAGATACAAACGGGGCTGAGTGGGTCTTGAAAATAATTGTCCAGGAGAAAATACCTAGGGACATATTGAGACAAATGAGTGCTCATTACAATAAAAGCATCTTATCCATGAATGAAATATCTGAGGGTCTAAAGTCAGTAGTTCATCAATTACGAACACATGACAAATTAAAACCACCAAGTAAACCCTCAGAAACCAATAATAGTAAACCACAGAGTACCAAAGGTACTCCAAATCAATCTAGACAATATAATTCAACACCAAAGTGGAACAGTGGCAGTGTGGGCGTATATGCAGTGGGACCCTCCAAGCCTATAGTTACTGTGTCACCCAAGAACGTGACACCAAAGGGTACTGGAAGCTATGGAACATGTTTGTTCTGCAATGAGAAACATTCAATGTACCACTGCCCTAATTTTCCTGATAGTGACGCCCGTGTTGAGCGACTCAAAGATTTGCAACATTGCACGAGGTGCCTCAGGAAACATAACATCAACGACTGTGAGACCCAATTACACACCTGTAATAGGTGTAACACAGGTCAGCACCATGCA
Source organism: Procambarus clarkii (assembly GCF_040958095.1). NCBI lineage: Eukaryota > Metazoa > Arthropoda > Malacostraca > Decapoda > Cambaridae > Procambarus > Procambarus clarkii. Next base: position 42,032,830 of record NC_091173.1, read on the forward strand.
GCATTGTGCAGACACCAAAACAACGTCTCCAAACCCCAAGGTGGAAGATAGCATTCCCACCTCAGTACAGTACTGCAAGGTGCAAACAACAAAGAGTGTCCAATCGGCGAAGTCTAAAGGTAATACGACTTTGCCTACTGCCCAAATTACCATCCTGAATAAGAGGGCCAAGGTCCATACCCGTGGGTTGTTTGACCAAGGATCCCAGAGAACATTTGTCACTAAAAAGTTGGTAGATGAATTACAATTAAAGCCTGTAGCCCAGATGTCATTCAATATCTCAGGGTTTATAACAGATGCAGGACCTCAAGTCTACCAGGTGGTACAACCATCAGTACGCTTAGGCAGGTACGTCTGTCGAGTACAAGCCATTGTGGTGGACAAAATACCAGTAGACCTACAAGTTCAAGGTCTGAGAGCAACAGCCAAATTCCTGAGAAATAGAGGAATAAAATTGGCAGATAATATTAAGTCAGATCACCTCACCGACTTCGGTCTCCTTGTAGGGACAGACTATTGTCATCGATTCATCGGTAGCCCTACTAAATATCAGGGCATAACCATGTTAAACTCTGCAGGAGGTAAATTACTCTCGGGCCCAGTATCAAGCCTGAGGAGTCCTATGCCTGCAGATAAACAATACCAATAGAAATCTAAATTTGTCAGCTGATTATATTTCTCCAGTAGCATTAAACTAAGGAGATTACAGCTGACTATAGTAACAGAGGTTGATGTTAGTATCATCATTTAAAGCTGAAGATGAGTTCATGAGGCCTCAGTGGCAAATCAGTGAACAGTAGCCTAAACAGCTACAAGTCACTGCGACCAATGTCACTGAACCCACTGCAGTCTCAGAACCATACTTTACTTTAATGATGAGCTATTCAATCTTCTGAATCAATTAACTAAATTAAACCCCAATAAATCTGATGACTGATTTGATACATTTATTATTTAATCAAGATGTATTCCATGGGCCTCAGTGTTTATATATCAGTGACCAGTTACCTGAAGAAACTTCAAGTTATATCTAATGTCACTGATCTCACTGCAGTCCCTGAATCATACTTGACTGTAGTACTTGATCACATTCAGTCTTCTGGGTTAAATAATATGTAATTAGGCTTGAATATTAGCCTTTCAAGAGTTGACAGGGAAATGAAATTGCATTAGACTTCTTACCCCTGCAACTCTAGTACGGGACATCCGTCCTGTACGAACAGACACACAAATGTGTGATTACTAACTACTAACATCAAATTAATCAAATAATTCGAAGGAGGAGTATCGGTGTTCGTCTGTTCTAAATAGGACTTCGACCCGTGAGCAGCCCCTGGGGAATTATGTCGGAAAATCCGACACCATTTAATAATCATACAGATAATAGCTGTGTTGTATAAACAAGTTAACCCATAGAAAACGTAACTTGTAGTGGAATTACCGTCTAAAGAAAATGGGATATCATCACCACATACTATTATAATTCACCAGCTATTCTGCTGGGAATTATTCTTAAATACATTAGTCTTTGGACTTTACCATCAGAAAAACATCTCATATAAATTAACTTAATTATCAATATTAAAGTAGAGTAAATGTGACCCTTCTATCACTTTCTGTCATGTGGACAATGTAAGCCAGGCGTCAGAGTGAGGAAGGAGGGGAGCCATTGTTGTGTCACCTCCGAGACGTGTGGAGCAAATTTGGCTCCTATCATATCTGGACAATGTCGGCCAGTAGCGTCAATAGTATGGAGTGTTAGAGAGCCATTGTTGTGTCACCTCCGAGACGTGTGGAGCAAATTCGGCTCCTATCATATCTGGACAATGTCGGCCAGTAGCGTCAATAGTATGGAGTGTTAGACATTATTGAGACCAGAGGCGCAGGGAGCAAATTCGGCTCCTGTTAATTTTACTTGGACGAAGTGTTATGGAAACCAAAGGTGTACCATTATCACACGCTGTCAACAAATTCAAGTTAAGTGTCTTTCCGAAACCCGTATATCTATCATTAGTGGCCATTAATGTCATTGGGTAGGGTTTCCCGGTTAGATCACGAAATCGCCTCATACTAAAGGTAATTAAGCCAGGTCTTTAAGGTTCCATGTACAGTGTTTTCTCTGATATAGCTTGTCATATATAGGTATCTGGCTTTACAGCTAGCGCCCTTTTGACAGGTCAAGACGAGGAAGCAAGATTTTGTGCACCAGTTACTGGGTGATGGAAGCTACCTCAAAGAGGATAATTTGGTGTCTACACCCTAGTTATACCTGGTGGACTAACCTGCTGTACTATAAGATAAGGAACCTTTTCAATGTATGTAGTCTATTACTGTAGTTTGATTGGCTGCATATATATTTAATTAATATAAACCCCCCCTAATGTGTAGAGGATCGATTTGTGAGATTAAGAGATTATTGCAGAAATACAGTCCACTTATCATTATACAAATTGCTATCGAAGTATATAAATTAACGTAAATATAAATTCATATAAATTAAATAAATATAAATCTCACAGGTCGGTTCCCACATTATTTGGTCATCTTCGAACCGGATGACGGATTATTTGATCCTATGAACCCACATTTGGTCATCTTAGTACCGGATGAACCAGTTAACCAGTGGATTCATTAAATAACTAGTGCAGTGTGATTTAAACAAAGCCAGTCAAGACGGCGGTGTTGACTCGTGCGAGTTCACGAGCCCCGCTCAGTTCAGATCAGCTTCGTCAGCGGTTTCATGTACACCCACAGATTTGGTGGCGTGTTATTCTGTGAAATGACAGCGCTAATATAGAAGCCAGCCAAATTAGTGACTGTGTCGCGAGATTGTTCACGGATTTCGTGGTGTTACATTTCGCGAGAGATTATCTACGAATTTTGTGGAGTTTATTTCGCGAGGTCACTAATAATATTTAATACTTCTAGATAATATTAGAAGTTTCATAGAGGCTAATTAAGAGGCTATTATCAATAATTGTGTATATTATTTCTCCAAAATAGAGAATTATTTAATATATATTGCACTAGTGTTCACAGTATAATATTTACTAATTGCCAACCCACAACAGGGTAGGATAAAACCATTGACTAGTTGAACTATTATCGTTCATCCTAGTCCCATTATTACCATAGTCAGTTGTACTATATTCAATAACCTAACACCATTAATGAATGGTCCAGACCCTATTTTGGGTGTAATTTTTATCAACTCGAGTTGAGTTGTATATATAATAATTTACTTATGGCCATTACACCTTTGAGTGATTAATTAGTGTCTCTACCATCCTAGGGTGATATAGAAGAGCTAACCTAAAGGTACTTCCAGTGACACTGGTTTATCACTCAAATCATTAGTGTGTATGATTGTATATATATAATGTGTATTAATTTTAAGTGCTAACCTCTAGTAGAGGTAGGATTATTGCCTAGTGAGTACAGAATTTGACCCTAGGCTACCATCAGTGCTTGTTCAGTATTATGAGCAGCCCAAGTACAAGCCCCACAAGGCTTCACCAACGAGCCAGTATGGATAATGCAGGGAGAATGAAAAGAACCCTTGCAGGTCTTAAAGGCCACTTAACAAGACAGATCAAGAAATGTGAAGATTTGTCACAACAATCTCAAGTTGATTATGCTGACCTGGAAAGCTATTATCAAGCAGCTGCAGGTAAATTTGAGCAAATCAAATGCCAAATAGCAACATATTTGGCTGAACTTGCCAACACCAATTTATCAGAAACAGAAATAGACGACATTATGGTTGATCTTGCGAATTATGAAGATCAGACTCAGGCCACATTACAGCCTTATGTCAAATTAATTGCCCAGAACAAGGCAACAGCAACAACAACAACAGTTGCATCTAATACGAGTCAAGCAGAAGCTCGACTCCCTCCAATTAATTTACCCACTTTCTCAGGAAAAGATGAGGAAGATTGGGACGAATTTTGGAACAAATTCGTTGACCTTGTAGACTCAAAACAATCTTTACCAAAGAGTAGTAAATTCTCTTATTTGCAAGGCCAATTATCAGGTGAGGCTAAAACAGTAGTATCCCATCTGAGATTAACTAATGACGGCTATGATCTGGCAGTAAAACTCCTCAAGGATAATTATGCTGATCCAGAAGTAAGAACATCACATTTAGTTCATGAGCTGTTGCATTTACCCCCACCGGAGGCTTCAGCTGATTCACTCCAAGTCTTCAAGCTGGAGGTAGAATCATTGATCAATGCCCTCAACCTGACAACAGATACAAACGGGGCTGAGTGGGTCTTGAAAATAATTGTCCAGGAGAAAATACCTAGGGACATATTGAGACAAATGAGTGCTCATTACAATAAAAGCATCTTATCCATGAATGAAATATCTGAGGGTCTAAAGTCAGTAGTTCATCAATTACGAACACATGACAAATTAAAACCACCAAGTAAACCCTCAGAAACCAATAATAGTAAACCACAGAGTACCAAAGGTACTCCAAATCAATCTAGACAATATAATTCAACACCAAAGTGGAACAGTGGCAGTGTGGGCGTATATGCAGTGGGACCCTCCAAGCCTATAGTTACTGTGTCACCCAAGAACGTGACACCAAAGGGTACTGGAAGCTATGGAACATGTTTGTTCTGCAATGAGAAACATTCAATGTACCACTGCCCTAATTTTCCTGATAGTGACGCCCGTGTTGAGCGACTCAAAGATTTGCAACATTGCACGAGGTGCCTCAGGAAACATAACATCAACGACTGTGAGACCCAATTACACACCTGTAATAGGTGTAACACAGGTCAGCACCATGCAGCATTGTGCAGACACCAAAACAACGTCTCCAAACCCCAAGGTGGAAGATAGCATTCCCACCTCAGTACAGTACTGCAAGGTGCAAACAACAAAGAGTGTCCAATCGGCGAAGTCTAAAGGTAATACGACTTTGCCTACTGCCCAAATTACCATCCTGAATAAGAGGGCCAAGGTCCATACCCGTGGGTTGTTTGACCAAGGATCCCAGAGAACATTTGTCACTAAAAAGTTGGTAGATGAATTACAATTAAAGCCTGTAGCCCAGATGTCATTCAATATCTCAGGGTTTATAACAGATGCAGGACCTCAAGTCTACCAGGTGGTACAACCATCAGTACGCTTAGGCAGGTACGTCTGTCGAGTACAAGCCATTGTGGTGGACAAAATACCAGTAGACCTACAAGTTCAAGGTCTGAGAGCAACAGCCAAATTCCTGAGAAATAGAGGAATAAAATTGGCAGATAATATTAAGTCAGATCACCTCACCGACTTCGGTCTCCTTGTAGGGACAGACTATTGTCATCGATTCATCGGTAGCCCTACTAAATATCAGGGCATAACCATGTTAAACTCTGCAGGAGGTAAATTACTCTCGGGCCCAGTATCAAGCCTGAGGAGTCCTATGCCTGCAGATAAACAATACCAATAGAAATCTAAATTTGTCAGCTGATTATATTTCTCCAGTAGCATTAAACTAAGGAGATTACAGCTGACTATAGTAACAGAGGTTGATGTTAGTATCATCATTTAAAGCTGAAGATGAGTTCATGAGGCCTCAGTGGCAAATCAGTGAACAGTAGCCTAAACAGCTACAAGTCACTGCGACCAATGTCACTGAACCCACTGCAGTCTCAGAACCATACTTTACTTTAATGATGAGCTATTCAATCTTCTGAATCAATTAACTAAATTAAACCCCAATAAATCTGATGACTGATTTGATACATTTATTATTTAATCAAGATGTATTCCATGGGCCTCAGTGTTTATATATCAGTGACCAGTTACCTGAAGAAACTTCAAGTTATATCTAATGTCACTGATCTCACTGCAGTCCCTGAATCATACTTGACTGTAGTACTTGATCACATTCAGTCTTCTGGGTTAAATAATATGTAATTAGGCTTGAATATTAGCCTTTCAAGAGTTGACAGGGAAATGAAATTGCATTAGACTTCTTACCCCTGCAACTCTAGTACGGGACATCCGTCCTGTACGAACAGACACACAAATGTGTGATTACTAACTACTAACATCAAATTAATCAAATAATTCGAAGGAGGAGTATCGGTGTTCGTCTGTTCTAAATAGGACTTCGACCCGTGAGCAGCCCCTGGGGAATTATGTCGGAAAATCCGACACCATTTAATAATCATACAGATAATAGCTGTGTTGTATAAACAAGTTAACCCATAGAAAACGTAACTTGTAGTGGAATTACCGTCTAAAGAAAATGGGATATCATCACCACATACTATTATAATTCACCAGCTATTCTGCTGGGAATTATTCTTAAATACATTAGTCTTTGGACTTTACCATCAGAAAAACATCTCATATAAATTAACTTAATTATCAATATTAAAGTAGAGTAAATGTGACCCTTCTATCACTTTCTGTCATGTGGACAATGTAAGCCAGGCGTCAGAGTGAGGAAGGAGGGGAGCCATTGTTGTGTCACCTCCGAGACGTGTGGAGCAAATTTGGCTCCTATCATATCTGGACAATGTCGGCCAGTAGCGTCAATAGTATGGAGTGTTAGAGAGCCATTGTTGTGTCACCTCCGAGACGTGTGGAGCAAATTCGGCTCCTATCATATCTGGACAATGTCGGCCAGTAGCGTCAATTGTATGGAGTGTTAGACATTATTGAGACCAGAGGCGCAGGGAGCAAATTCGGCTCCTGTTAATTTTACTTGGACGAAGTGTTATGGAAACCAAAGGTGTACCATTATCACACGCTGTCAACAAATTCAAGTTAAGTGTCTTTCCGAAACCCGTATATCTATCATTAGTGGCCATTAATGTCATTGGGTAGGGTTTCCCGGTTAGATCACGAAATCGCCTCATACTAAAGGTAATTAAGCCAGGTCTTTAAGGTTCCATGTACAGTGTTTTCTCTGATATAGCTTGTCATATATAGGTATCTGGCTTTACAGCTAGCGCCCTTTTGACAGGTCAAGACGAGGAAGCAAGATTTTGTGCACCAGTTACTGGGTGATGGAAGCTACCTCAAAGAGGATAATTTGGTGTCTACACCCTAGTTATACCTGGTGGACTAACCTGCTGTACTATAAGATAAGGAACCTTTTCAATGTATGTAGTCTATTACTGTAGTTTGATTGGCTGCATATATATTTAATTAATATAAACCCCCCCTAATGTGTAGAGGATCGATTTGTGAGATTAAGAGATTATTGCAGAAATACAGTCCACTTATCATTATACAAATTGCTATCGAAGTATATAAATTAACGTAAATATAAATTCATATAAATTAAATAAATATAAATCTCACAGGTCGGTTCCCACAGGCTGCGATAGTTTACAATCAAATATGATTACACTAAATCGCCGTAGTGGAAATATTTCTAATGACGCAACGATTTATTTGAGGCATCAATATTTATTTGATGCCTCAACCTTCTTTTTCTCCTTGCGATAAGCGCTTCTCAAACTATTAATTTTCATCAAGACTGACTTCTTAGTGGCACCAGGCTCAAGTTCCTCCAACGTCTTTACTAATTTGCTATAGGCAACATCTTTCTTTGTGCGGTCATGATACTCTTCACTTTTAACTTGCCACAGGCAAGGTTCAGATCGATAGAGTTCAGTGAATTCAACAATCACTTGGTTTTGTTTACATGCCATCTCAAACTGCACTCACCGCTACCACCTGTAGAAATGAGAAGTTGAGAACTGTACAGTTACGAATCCCCACACACGCTCAGTTCAGTTACTCCTTTCAGTTAAAAATATGGAATATTGCATTTGTTGCAGTTTAACTGTACAGTTCTGTTGAACTGACGAAATGGCAACTGAGATACCCACACACGTGCAGTTTTAACTGACAGTTTTAACTGAACAGTTACAACTGTCAGTTAAAACTGCACGTGTGTGGCCGGCCCTAAGGTCTTCTGACCTACCAACAGGTGCCATATTCCTCATCTTCTGCCTTCCAATACATTTGCTTTAAAAGTATTTGTGATTTTCACAGCACTATAGTTATGAAACAATAACGCTTAAGTCCACAACGATACTGAAGTTCCCGTCAAATGGTCTCCGCGAGGTGACCAGTGTATCGTGTGGACATACAGTGACGTGAGTCAGCCACCCACACAGGCCAGCAGCCACTTGTGTCTCCAAGCATCTTTACCTTATTAGTTCATCATTTTATGGAAATGCTCCAAGAAATTTCACGTGTAAAATCATTAATTAATACATTTTAGAAGCCTAATGCAGTCGGGTTCGTTCTCGACACACAATCAAGAATTTCGGGTTCGTATCCCGGGCGGGACAGAAATAGTTGGGCACATTTCCTTTTGCCCAATGCCACTGTTCACCTAGCAGTGTGTAGAAACTCCGGAGTTATTCAGCTTTTTGTGAGGTTGCATCCGGGGCGGGGTCAGTAATTCGGCCTTGATGGGGGGGAGGGAGGAGCTCGATAAAAGCCTAACGTGTATGCATACACTCTGGCTTCCTGTCCCCCGACACAGTGAATAATTAATTATTATTAATGTATCTTTATTGCATGTTCAACACGTAATAAGTTGCTCATTTAAATGCTAGATTATCTAAGGCTATTCACAGTCTTTAAAATGATGGAAATTTGTTAGTAATTGTTTGAGTGTGTCAGGGACGGTGCCGACCCCAGACCCGCCTCTCACCGGCCGCTGTCCTGACTCCCGCTGGCTCGACCTTGGTGGCGGCTACTGCTATCTCTTCATCAAGGACCTCAAGTCCTGGAGTGATGCCAATATGGGGTAAGTAAGGCTCCGGGATCCTCCTCCTCCACCCAGGCACTATAATCATGTTGATATGAAGAAAATAAGGCTCCTAGATCCTCCTCCACCCAGGCACTATAATCGTGCTGATATGGGGTAAATAAGGCTCCTTGATTCTCCTCCATCAGGTACTATAATCATGCTGATAAGGAGTAAATAAGGCTCCTTGATCCTCCTCCATCAGGTACTATAATCATGCTGATATGGAGTAAGTATGGTAACTGGCTACACTTACATTTTGCACATTTTAGAGGTGATGAAATCTTTCATTATATATGACTTGATGAGAGAGCACGAGATTAGTTCATTTCTTAGAACACTGTGATAACCACGACAATAACCTCGGAACTCACAGTTCCTGCGACGGCGCTGGAACCAATCGTATTGGCGTATGCCTTTCCATTGGAGACTTTCAGCGTCGTGGAGAGGGGGAACCTGCTGCCTGGGTAACAGCTTCTCTCACGAATCAACCTACCCTGGCTTTGCGCCCTGGTGAGGCCACTCCAGACCGACAACCAGAGCGCAACTCCATAGTCTCCTGAGACTGATGGATGCCTACTACTATAATCCACAGTAGAAATTAACAAAGATAAAATAATACCACAATGAAAGGAGACGTTGATCTTATGTGATCTCCGGCAAATTTTATTGTTTTATATGGAATAATTAACCTCAAACACAGGGAACCACAACGTTACCAGACGCCTCTGGCTAGCTGTTTTAATGCTGCTGGAAAAATCCACTAATTAACTAGTAACTGGCCTGAACATGAAAGAGATTAAGATCACTTATATAAAAGGTGTCTAACAATACTCACTCCTATAAGTACTATTACTTCGGTAGCAAAATACTTTTCGTGAAGTAGCAGTAGTAAGTAGTTACTTAAGTAGCAGTAGTAAGTAGTTACTTAAGTAGCAGTAGTAAGTAGTTACTAAGTAGCAACAGTAAACAATATTACTTAGGAAAGCAGATGTTGATGCTGGCAAAGTGAGCCCTTCTCTAAAACGTTAATATTATTATTATAGAAGTAAGTATTGTACCTCTTCACAGATGCTTGCAGGAGGCTGCCAACCTAGCATCAGTCCATTCAGAACAGGAGATGAAGCTCATCACCATGGCAACCAAGAATATGCAATTTCCACTGTGGATTGGCCTTGTGCAGAAGTCACATGGTGAGTTTGGTCATGATGTTGCAGGAGACTTTATACTGACCTAACCTAACCTAACGTAACCTTACCTTAAGGACTTCCGCCCCATTACCCTCACGAGTTGCCTCTACAGACTCTTTAAACATAAGGTCAATGTCCGTCTGATATGGTTCTTGGAATATTATCACCACCTCTCCCCTTCTCAATTTGGCTTTCGCAAGTACCGCAGCACTACTGATGTCTTGGTGTCTTGGAGGTCTATATTCGTACTGCTTTTGCTGCGAAGACCTCTGTTTTTGCTGTCCTCTTTGACCTGGAAAAGGCATACGACACCACCTGGAGATACCATATTCTGTCCCAACTTCGTTCTTTTAACCTTCGTGGTAATCTCCCTCTCTTTCTCCAAAGCTTCCTTTCTAGTCGTTCCTTTAGAGTGAGGCTTGGTACCGCTCTCTCTCTGCCTCTTCGGCAATACGAAGGTGTACCCCAAGGTAGTGTTCTAATCACTACTCTTTACCTGGTTGCCCTCAATGGTCTTCTTTCCACCCTTCCCTCTGGCATCTTTTTCGCTCTTTATGTTAACGATCTTACCCTCTGCTGTCGAAGTGATAATTCGCCTTTCCTTCAACTGCAGCTTCAACTTGTGATTGATGCTGTGTCTTTCTGGGCCTCCAATCATGGCTTCAAGTTCTCTACAACTAAAACTTGTGCTGTGACTTTTACTCGGAAGCAGGTCGTTCTGTGTCCCCCCCCCCCTCCCTCTTTATGGTCATCCCCTATTGTACAAAGATTCTGCTAAGCATTTAGGGCTAATCTTTGACACTCTTTTGTCTTGGTTGCCCCATATCTTTTACCTTCGAGTTGAATGCTCTAAGGCCCTTAACTTACATAAGGTCTTGTCCCATACTTCTTGGGGAGCGGATAGGCGCACGCTCCTCTCTTTACATTCCTCTTTGGTGCTGTCTAAACTCGATTATGGTTGCCCTGCCTACTCGTCTGCTCCTCCTACTCTTCAACGTCTTGATGCTCTGCACCATACTGGGTTACGCTCAGCTCTGGTGTCTTTCGTTCGATTCCTTCCATATGCCTGTATGTTTAAACTGGCGTCCTGTCTCTACAGGATCACCGTGATTGCTACTGTCTTCGCTATCTTGCACGGTCCTTACAACATCCTCACTTATGTCGTACTCTGACCTCTACCCCTCCTGTGGTTCCTGTTCCTTCTTCATCACCTACCTCTTTCTGTATGGTTGTCTCGCTTACAAGATTCTCTTTCAGTTCGTGCTACCAATATTTCTCCTCGTGGCCTTTCGCCCGTGCCCCCGTAAAGGGGTCCTCCTAATCCAGTCCATCCTGTAGTAGTCGAAAGTCAACATTGGCTGTTTTTTATCACCAGTAGATTTAAGACAGTGGAGTTTTGCTGGGTTCCCAGCCATATTGATGTTTCTTTAAATGAGCGTGCAGACGCTGCCGCTAAGAGAGCTATCTGCACTTGTCCCATCTCTTGTAAAGGTGTTTCTTATTCCAACTTTTACCCAGTTATTCATTCCTCAATCCTTGCCCGTTGGCAGGGGTCGTTGGTCTTGTGTTATTGGTAACAAACTGCGTCCTCTTAATAGTAGTGTGTCCCCGTGGCCTTCCTCCTACCAGTGTAACTGGTGGTGGGAAACGGCTCTGGCATATTGGCCATACACGCTTTACTCACGGACACTTAATGGAGCGCCGCCCTGCTCCTTATTGTCCAAACTGCATTGTCCCTCTTACATTCGAGCATATCCTTGTTGAATGTCCGGACTTCCAGGACGAGCGTATGTCTTGCTTCCGACCGTCCCTCACGATCACTTGTCCTTTGATAGAATTCTTGGTGAATCGGATACTTTTGATATTGTTCGCCTTATGTGCTTTTGTTCTCATATTGGCATCCTTAATGATATTTAGCGACCTCTGATTATTCCTCACATTTGATGGTGCAAAGCCTTCCCGGCTTGGTGCCTTCTTTTGATAATTACTTAATTACTTGTTTTATATTAATATATTATTATGGTGACCCATAGCCTCGGAGAAGAGAATTAAAGGTATTAAGACAACCTGCATATTCACCCTGAACACTGTGTCCTATACATCGCATTTGGAACGTAACAATTATTTTATATTTGGTCAACGAGATATTTTGAGATAAATGGCACTGCAGTGAAGGAAAGACAATAAAAACTTGAGTAAAGTCTTTCTTTATGAGAAGCATCAAGCAAATAGTGATTTGCGACAATTTCATCACAGCAGACTTTGGTTGGAGCTGTAACATGGGGGGGGGGGGTTATTCGTTCTGTACTTTAGTCTCTCCGTTCTCTCTCTACCCCTCTCTTTACCCGTATTCTACTTTAAATCTCCATACCAAGGGACCCCAAAACTTTTACTTGAACCAACCCCACGCCACGTGGTCTTAAGACGATTGACCGACTAAAGATTCTACAACCCGTATGATGTGAAATAGACTTCTAGCAAAGCTCTAGAGTCGCCTTCGCTGCCACCACCAGACCAGTAACACTGAGCAATGACTGAGGTCTGGATCGATAATGCTAATCAATAACTTTGGGGCTTGATCCCCACTAGTAATATATGGGAGGGTTGTCTTTTTACGTTAAGTGTGGAATTAATTAACAATCAAAGGGAATAATGAGTTCTTAATCTTTGTTAGGTTTTGCGGCCCAACGAAAACTTGGCCTCGTGGGGGACCACGTGACAAGGACGCGAGACATTGGAAACATGAAATGGAAATTAATAGAAATGCAACTTACTAAATAATTAATTTATTCAAAATCTAAAACAAAAACTAAATAAAAGCACTCCCTATCATTAACACTCCCTACTTTGGGAATGAGTTGACCTATTCCCTATAACAACACTCTAAGCAACTCTACCTTGAATGCGACCAGTGGTGGACTGCTGGTCTGGGGAAAGGTGGAGTGGACACCTTCCCTGTGTTGCTCCGGATCCCACACTGTCCTTCCCACATGCTTCTCCACCCAGATGCCCAGATCTGTATCCTTCCGCCTCGTCTAAGTTACTTGCAAGGCTTAAGTTAACAACTAACCTCTGTTGCACTGAATGATCCAGATTGGTTGAATTATTTTAACTGAAGTTAATTACAGAAGCATCTTAGGGAAGAGCTATTCCCAATTACAAAATGGCTATTTGACCTTTGAGAAATAGTGGACATGGAAACTCTGATGACCTGTGACCGCTGAGGTCACTCAAATTGTTCCGCGCCGAGGTCTAGTCACGGCTCGTGACGTCACTGATGGTGACTTAACTCATTCTTCTAGCAATCAGGGTACTCTTAATACTATAACCAGGAATATTATACAATTTGAATGAAGACTAATTTCTCTAAATAAGTGAATTCTGTAAAATAATTCATTATACAAAGCTGAATAAGGCGGCAATTATTTTCACCGCCAATCCCCCCAGGGAATGCTTCCGGGTCACCAGGTGGGTCCAGCTCCACCAGGTGGGTCCCATGCGTAGATACAACATTCTAGATCATTCCTACAACAGCTAGTTTGTGAGATATTTTGAGATAAATGGCACTGCAGTGAAGGAAAGACAATAATAACTTGATAAAAGTCTTTCTTTGTGAGAAGCATCAAGCAAATAGTGATTTGCGACAATTTCATCACAGGAGACTTTGGTTGGAGCGATTGCACTGGCTTCGACTTCACCAATTGGCAAGATGGTCAGCCTAGCAGCGAGGAGGAGCAATGCACAGAGGTCAGCCAGACCTCTGGCCTCTGGAACGATGGCATCTGCTCAAACCTAAGATATTCCATTTGTAAAATTTTAAAAAGTAATTGTATTACACTGTCTATTTCGCATAACTTCGAATACAATTTTATCCTCTAATATGGCCTATAGCACAAGCTAAATCAATATAATGACATAATTGGGGTGTTTGGTGAAGGATATTCATTACTACTTCTCCTTCGCAGTCCAAGACCATGACCCAACGAGCAATAACAATCCTACTCCAGCTGTCACCACTGACTCTCCAGGCAGAGGTAGGCTACACCTAGCTAACATATATTACTGCTCTGCCTCATACGTTTCCTCATAAAAAGGGAGGTTTTAAATCATTTTATGCTGTGAAACCTATATAAAGCAAAATATAATGAACTACGAATGTAGTAAATTTAATTATAACACTCTGAAATTAGAATTAGTTTTTGACTCCCCCGCTCACCTCACTCCTAACCAGACCCCGCCTCATCTCACTCATGTCCAGACCCCCCTCTCACCTTACTCATGTCCAGACTCCCCCTCACTTCACACATGTCCATAACCCCCTCCCCTCCTCACTTCACACATGTCCAGAACCCCCTCCCCTCCTCACCTCACACATGTTCAGAACCCCCTCCCCTCCTCACCTCACACAAGTCTAAAGTCTCCTCCTACCCTCACACAGGTGGCGGAGGTCTGGGTGCAGGTGGCGTGGCTGGTATCGTCATCGCCGTCCTCTTCCTGGTGGCGGTCGTGAGCTTCGTTGGCTACAGCTTCGTCCAGAAGTCAAAGAAAGTTCAACAACCTGGAATTTTGAGCTTCAGCAACACGTTATATTCTGCAGGTAAGTTTTCTGCATCGCTTTATAACGTAAATCAATGCTTCATTCTAAATATTTGCTCTATGTAGAAGGAGCACAAACAGTCGCATACATTCACAAACACTTCGGCCATAACATTACGATAAATCACTAACTCCGAACATTTCCTTTTAGTCTAGCACACTCATTGGCTAGAATATTTCCACTCCATAAAAGTGATCTCACTGACATTAATAACTTTAGACCATTATCAAGCCTGCCCACCTAGCGCAAAATGTTTGAAAAAGGTAATGAATAAACATTTTTACTCCCTCCTAGATAAACATAATATACTGAGTTCTTAAAAATCAAGTTTTATAGACGCGAAATAATCAACGAATCTTTAATTAATATCCTTGACTTGATATAAGCAGCTATTGAGAAAAATTAGTACCCTAAGGGTCTATTTGTTAACCAGCGTAAGGTTTTTGTCACAATACAGAATTTACATAAATGTACATAATTTAGAACTTTTATAAAAAAACTCACTACTTCTTCTCTTACAATTATATCCTCCTTTATGAATATATTTAAACAGTTAATTCATATCAAATAAGCAGGCGATGAGTCACAATAACGTGGCTGAAGAATGTTAACCAGACCACACACAAGAAGGTGAAGGGACGACGACGTTTCGGTCCGACCTGGACCATTCTCAAGTCGATTGTCATGGACATTCTCACAATCGACTTGAGAATGGTCCAGGACGGACCGAAACGTCGTCGTCCCTTTACCTTCTAGTGTGTGGTCTGGTCAACATATTAAATAAATTTGATTATAACCCATATATACTTATTCATAAGCTGCATCTTGATCTAATATACTCAATAATATGATAATAATATTTTCTCCTAAATTATCTTATAATGACGGAATACAACTGATTTTC
The DNA here is from genome assembly GCF_040958095.1 of Procambarus clarkii. NCBI lineage: Eukaryota > Metazoa > Arthropoda > Malacostraca > Decapoda > Cambaridae > Procambarus > Procambarus clarkii. The sequence continues at coordinate 42,048,309 of NC_091173.1, forward strand.
TATAACAAGTAAAATAATGCGTGTGTTGTATCGTTTATAAAACAGGTTCCTCTGACTAGACTAAAACACCCCAATTTTTTTTAACTTAAATAACATAACTTGCAATATTCTTGCTCTTATTAATTAAATTTAAGTGTACGAGGGTAACTAATTATAATCCATACCATAACTTTTTAAGCTTCACCACCTTAACTCTTAAATAAACCTTTGTATATTTCATAACCAAATTTCACTCTTTATAAGCATAAACTCTCATTTAAAATTAATTTATTAACTTTCACTAATATACTTCATTCAGCTTCCAAGTATAACCGCAACTGCTGGCGCAAGATTTTATCAAACCTTCTATAATTTACTAACTCAACAATTACCCTATTGTTAATATTAAATATAGCACACTCATTCTACCCCACTTTAAGCAAAATACATTCCACTAAAATTTGCATATATATATATTAAATAATTATATAACAAAGTCCAAAGCAAAAACCAAACTTTGTAAAACTCCGCTCACCTAAATTCCAATCCTCTAGTCATTAACTACTCCGAGGTTTAAGATATTATTATATTAGTATAAACCAAATAGAGGTATTCCACTGTTAATGGAAAAATTGAAATTATTTCCTATTAAGGAAATTTACTGGCTAAGAAAAAGCTTCTAACTTATTTCTTGAGCAGTTTAATTCCGTTCAAATTTCATATATGTACATGTGTTAATAGCACAAGAAGTTTTGATCCTCTAAGATTTAGTGGAACTCCATTATACATAAATATATTCACAAATCCTAACCCTAAAATAAAACACCTTCACACTAGTATTAACTTACTCCTATCTCTTACAATAAAAACCATTTAAACTGCATATAATATACTTATATACACATCTATATACATTTAATGTTCATATAAACTTATTCATGTTGATATGTTCATAATTAATTGTAGTATTTCATTTCATATCATCTTAAATTTTAATATTATAGTTTTCATTCAATTATTGCATAATTACATAAAGTATTAGGAGGAGCTTCATCTGATACATCTTAAAATATAAGGGGAATGGAGTCAGAAACCTAAAGAAGAGAAATTCATTATCAAAAATATTGAGGAAGATAATCTTCCTCAATATTTTTCTAATGAAAATTTAGATTAATATAGAGATCTTATAATGTAAAATTATGCTGTCATATACGATATATATTTTTATTATTTAAGTAAAATAATATATTGAAAAGTCAGGCTTGCGCTCTCCCCCTCAAAATGATTTTTTTTACCTAATTACAAAGAATTTAACAGCCCCTCTTATTTTAAGAATTCTTCTCATAATTCCATTTTTTAGAGGATTAGACTGATTGCGCTTCCCTAGTGAATTCATTTATTAAAACATTGCTAAAATAGTTCTAGTTTATAGGAGTTTCCATTGATTTGCTTAAAATACATATATATTATTTTTAGAAATACATATGTACATCAGGCTACCTCTTTTCATTTCTTTAAGATTCTAGCGTCTAAGTTTTTCTGTATCTTAGTTTTATTTATCAGGATATCAATATTATATAGAACAGCGTTAATAGGGATATCTTAAAGCATAAAGAGAAGATAGTCGCAAGCCTAAATGTGAAGAACTTAGCACGAGAAAAAATGTTTGAAAAGAGTACTTTTCTAACTAAGAGTACTTTTTTTCAACATTTTTCTCGATTGGAAGCCTTAAGACTGATATAAAGAGAAATTTAGTATAAGATTGCGTTCTCCTTATACGACATTTATTTTTGTCATGTACACAAAGTAATATATTAAAGAGTCAAGCTTGTGCTACCCCCTCAAAATGAAAAATACATATTTTTACCAACTTTTTTGGATAAAATTATACTCCTTTTATTTTAAGAATTTTTATTATAATCTATTTTGTTAATCTTTCAGCCCCCCCCCACACACACACATACACACATAAAAAGGGGTGGGGGCAATTGTTAGAAGAAATTCTTCAACGTTACAGTGAAAATGTTATATGTTAACACCTTAAAAACAAATAAGAGGTATCTACACCATCATTTAGGCCGAGACTAAACGCAACCTTCGAGTTCTAATTAAAATTAGTCTAACCGACACCATATGAGTGCATATCATAAATCATAATTGACTATATCTCTATTCGCTTCACTCAAGCTAAGGTTTCCTCAACATCAAGAAACTGTCGTGGTAAGGTGCCCTTATCCTAACATACCAGGGGACCCAAAACAGAAAACGGGACAGTATGTCAACTTCGCGAGCAGCGACCATTTTCCAGTATGACAAACGTTGGCCTCAGGTATTTCCCAATACCTAAGGAACATAAGGTATACGTCAAAATGTGGCGTTCTATCAGGAAGACGGGTTGCACAGTAACCACAATCATTCAGTTTTTTTCTCTCAAACTGCACCTCTCTTGAACCATGGGTCACTCCCTTCAGTACTTTAAATATTTTCTGTGGCCTCTGTGAACGAGACCACAGCTCCCACACTGCCAATTAACACTGGCGTTGCACAGGGCAGTATACTTGCTCCACTCCTCTTATTCACTTACATCAATGATCTACCAAACGTTACTCAACACCTGAACCCAATTTTATTTGCTGATGACACAACATTTTTTCAAATGCTAACCCACGTATTTGAGTGCCAGTAAACTCGGCAATCGTAGAAGTCCTTCTACGTATTTCCCAGTACGTAGAAGTGTATATTAATGGCTGACTGCGTATATTAATGGCTGGCTGCGAATAGTCTCACCCATAACTGCATCTTGTATAATAAATTAATCTAGGCCTTTCACCATTATTGCCTAAAATTTGCACATCATTTGCTAAATTTTCCTGAACAATTGATGTTGGTTTAGTTCTCGTTTAGTATTAAACATTTACCTCATTAACCATAAAATAATTAAACTCAATTATTTATAATTTACACCCGAAATGTTTTGTGAGTTGGTGACGTCATTAAATATATTTTCTATAATAATTAATTAACCACTATCATATTTGTCTGTATATTTTCTAATAATAATTATTATTATATACTAAATATGCAGCCTATCTTCCTATATAAGTAGTACTTATAGTAACGATGAGTATAGTATATATGCCGACGTATAACGCAATTAGAATGTAGAAATCGGTACTATTGAATTTGAACAAATCTGGAAAGATTTTATATTTTTGTTGCACAGACAAACTAACCTAACTTTCCTAGGCCTAGTACACGATATCTTAGGCCTGATATAGTACATATGTGTGCTATACTAGGCCTAGGAATATTTATATTTTTTTAGCTTATTTTTTTCGGACCATAAAGTGAATAGTATAAAATTCTGCTAATTGCTTAGTACGTCAATCGTTGCACTATGGTATTCATAGCTACTAAAACTACTATCTAAACAAGAGGATGGGTTGAAATATAGCTGCTAGTAATATGAGAGAACTAATTAAGAGGTTTAGCCTCTGTTTTTTTTTTTTTAATAATTTTGTATGCATTCTTCGCGGTCTTTATATATATAATCTTTCTGGAAGATAATATAACCTTTCTGGAAGATAATATAATCTTTCTGGAAGACAATATAATCTTTCTGGAAGATAATATAATCTTTCTGGAAGATAATATAATCTTTCTGGAAGATAATATAATCTTTCTGGAAGATAATATAATCTTTCTGGAAGATAATATAATCTTTCTGGAAGATAATATGATCTTTCTGGAAGATAGTATGTATTGATCAGCCATGACCACACGCAGACAGTCACATAACATCAAGAGACTCACCACAAAGTGTACTGTCTCCCTCAGATGAAAGAGGACAAGTTAATATGAACACCACCAATGGCATTTCTGAAGCCTAAGACAGTGAGAGCACGAGGCCGCCAGCTCTACCCTCAAGTGACTGTAGTGGCAGCATGGAGTAGCAACACAGCTTGGGTGGAGGCCGCCTGAAAGTAACTTAAGTGAAAGAATGATAAGTGATGTGAACTATATTCCAGCAATATATTTTGGAAATGTAGCATCTAGGTACAAGCACATGTATTAGTATAACAATATATTTATGATGTTCCCTAAGGTAAGAATTAGTATTGCAGTCATCTCTGTTGTATGCCTCTGTGAAATTTTAAATTGCTAATCATGAACTTAATAAATAATAATCAATAATTTCTCAAATATATACAAATATTATTTTTACGCTAAACTGTGCTCTTTAATCTATAATCTGGAAGAAGTTATTGTATATACTTTTCGCAAGGAAGTATATTTTCTTTTTGTGACGAAATTTGTGTAATAATGAAACACAAACCCTATTTTCTTTTATAAATACAAATTAATCACACGCATACCTCCACACACACATATATATTATATATCTGTAGGTGATACTGTCAAAGGCTCGAGGCCAGACGCTCAGGGATAGCATTACCCAACTTTTCAAGATGACACATGGGCAGTATGTGATTGTCATAGGCTTGTCGAGGTCATCCACATTACCCCTCCTCCTGCAAGAAATATTGTGGGGTAAGGTGAAGGGGGAGGGAGGATCGAAGCTTATATGAAAAAGTATCACCAACTTCAGACTTCATGATTCACGAAAATCTTGGGGGGGGGGGGGGGAAAGGTCGCTAGTGATGCTGGTATTTCTTACATTTCTAAGTCTGAGTTAACCTTGGGACACCTTCATTATAATTTTCCAGCTGTACCTCCCCAGTCAAACTTCCTGTCCCTGATAATGTTGTCCTTGGGCCCGACCTCTACAGGCCTTTGGCACTCCAACAGCTCCTGACGGCTGAGTGGACAGCACTCGGGATTCGTAATCCTAAGGTTCAGGGTTCGATTCTCGGCGAAGGCGGAAACAAATGGGCATAGTCTCTTTCCCCCTGATGATTCTGTTCACCTAGTAGTAAACAAGTACCTGAGAGTTAGACAGCTGCTTTCTTTGGATATGTTACAAAAAGGAGGCATAGTCGAGGACCGGGCCGCGGGGACGCTAAGCCCTGAAATAATTTCAAGATAACCCCCCACGGCTCCTCCGCCCATGTGTCATCTTGTAAGCGTGGATGAGGCTAGCACCAAGAGCCAGCCCTTAACCTCACACAAACTGACAGTCTCTCACGGATATAGATGTATACTCTACTGTATTTGTGTCACTGACCTTCTCCCTCTGCAGTATTTTCTACGTTGATATCATTCAGTGGCTGAAAATAGTGGTCAATAAAATGTCTGTGTTTGGATCAGTGGTCAGAATGTAAATGTAAGATATATTTAGCACATTAATTATTTTGTATAACATATATGTGCTCTATTTGGAAAGTATAAATACATAAATCATAATACATGGATATATAGATCTGACTCATCGAGTTGTACTGTCTACATGTAATGTAGACATGTTTGTCAATTTAAAATAAAGTCTTGTGTATAGAAATTCTTAGGATTAATTCTCCGGCAAAATGTTATCTGAATATTATTTTTACAAATCTGTAACATTTCCTCCACAACAATCATAAACAACAGGCGCAAGACAACATAATATTAGAAGCTTTACTCATTATATATGATATAGAGTACAACTTGTATATCATATATAACATGATGTACACTTAGTACTGTTAGGGGTGTGCAGGCAGTATGGCTGAACACCTCGAACAAGGACCAACAATGTCATAATATGCTCAACTCGCGACAAAGTCGGCAGCTATGTATCTTGAAGGGCCCAGATGACACTCATGTATCCACATCTCTCCTGTGGTATCTGCACCTGGCGATCTACCATTCACCATTTTACAGGAATTTTGTAATATATTTCACTGAAATATTGCAAATAATCATCTCTGTAATAAAAGGTCTTCTTCACATGTGATTGAGAATAATTGTGTAATTTAAAACAAATTATAGCCAGAACAGCTGAAGGAGGTGTTCCATTGTCAGTGTTCCCAAGCAACGCAAACATTAAGACAAACCAACAGTCACAAAGTGTTCTTCAACTTTGCATTGCCAAACTACCGATATATTTTATCTGATACTAACACTCATCATTTTAACAGAAACTTGGCTTGACTATACCCAACTCTACAACTTAGCTGGTTATAAAGCCATTCATAACTGCAGGCCTAATAAAAAAGGAGGTGGCACAGCAATATATTACAAAGATACCTTCATCTGCAATAGTATCATTAGTGATAGAGACGACTATTGTGAATACACCTTTGCCAAGTTCTCCAGTAAATCCCTTAAATCCTCCCTGACTATCGGTGCCATCTATAGATTTCCTAATACCAACGTAGCTTCATTCTCAGACAACGTAAGGAATCTTATCATAAATAACAATCTCAACAAAAATCACATCATTCTGGGAGGTGATTTCAATATTGACCTGGGTCTTCAAAACAACCCTCAAGTTGACTATTTCCGTAACAGCATGCACTCCTGTATGCTAATCCCCACAATCACCAAGCCCACCCGAGTCACTCAAACATCTGCCACTACCCTGGATCACCTATGAACTAATATAACAGCTTCCCTTTCATCTGGGGTAATCTATGTTAGAACAACTGACCACTATCCTACCTTCCTCATAGCAAACATGGACACAATACCTCCAGAAAACAAGAAACTCTCATTCAGGCTACACAGTGAATCAGCTTTAGGCAATCTCTCTAATGCACTTCACAATATTAACTGGGAATCTGAATTCAATAATACACAGGATATAAACTCATTAACTAACCTCTTTCTCTCCAAAACTCTAAGCCTCTACAACACTCACTGTCCCCTCCTTACCAAACAAGAAACTGACAAAAGAAAAAACAATCCGTGGCTCACAAGTGGCATAATCAAATCAATCAACAAAAAATATGAATATAAAAAGAAATTTAGGATTGGCCTAGTTACAAAGGAAGTAGTTAAAATGTACTCATCAGTGCTTACCAGTATTATAAGAAAAGCCAAACTTTCATATTTTGAGACTAGATTCAAAGAAGCAAAAGGCAATATGAAAAGCACATGGAATACCATCTCTAATATCCTAGGAACAAAACAACACTCCCACAACCAGATAACACTCTCTAAGGATGGCTTTACACCATCAACTGATTTAGAAATGGCAAATGAATTTAATAGCTTCTTTTCATCGGTTGGTGCTAACCTTGCCAGTAAAATCCCACAGACTCAGACACATATCAACACACATCTCTCAGGCAGCTATCCAAACTCTCTTCTACTTTCACCAGTCAGCCCGACAGATGTTGTGTCCATCATACACTCACTAAAAACCAAAGCTGGGAACATCAGTGAAATTCCATCCATTGTATACAAGAGAGCCTCCCAAGCCCTTGCGCCACCTATAGCTCTGCTGTTCAACAAATCCCTTGAGTGTCATACCTTCCCTGATATTATTAAAAAAAGCAAGAGTAACGCCAGTTCATAAAGGAGGTAATCCGGCAGACATAAACAATTATAGACCAATATCAAACCTACCCATACTATCAAAAATATTTGAAAAAATTATCTACAAACAGCTCTACTCCTATCTCGTAAAATTCGACATTCTTAGCCCCTGTCAGTTTGGCTTCCGCTCCCAAAAGAGTGCCAACGATGCAATTATTAGTCTTCTTGATATAATTTACTCAGCCCTTGACAAAAATGAGTTTCCGATTGGACTCTTTATTGACCTGAGAAACGCCTTTGACACTGATAATCACAATTACCTCTTACGTAAACTCCATCATTATGGAATCCGAGGCCATGCACTGGACTATATCCAATCCTATCTTAGTGATAGACACCAATGTGTAACCATCAATAATATAACCTCTCCCACTCTACCAATAACCGTTGGAGTGCCACAGGGCAGCATCTTGGGACCTCTCCTATTTCTTATATACATCAATGATCTGCCTAATGTCTCTAACATTCTGAAACCTATTTAGTTTGCTGGTGATACTACCCTCATCTACTCTAACCCCAACCCACATACACTAAATAATGTTGTTAATAATGAACTAAAAAAATTCCACTTATGGATGTCAACCAATAAACTAACACTTAACATAGAAAAAACCTACTACATCTTATTTGGAAGCAAATCTACAAATGCAATTCAGCTTCAGATAGATAATGTAAACATTAGCAATAAAAATGATGAAAAGTTTCTTGGCCTATTCCTAGACAAGAGACTCAACTTCAGCACCCACATACAACACATAACTAAGGAAGTCTCTAAAACAGTTGGGATGCTCTCCAAAATCAGATATTATGTACCTAACTCTGCTTTCATCTCTCTATATTATGCACTAATCTATCCCTATCTTAATTATGGTATCTGTACATGGGGTTCAACCACTGCAAACCACCTCAAGTCCATCATCACCCAGCAAAAATCTGCTATCAGAATAATAAATTCTGCTTTCAGACAACACTCAGCCCCCTTATTCCTTATTTAACTCCCTTAACATGCTAAACATAATCTCACTCCCCAAATTTTCTTGTGTCAATTACATTTACAAAACCATGTTCTTAAACGCAAATCCTGCTCTGAAACTCTCCCTGGACAGATGTAATAGGACCTATTATCACCACACCAGAAATAAATATCTCTTTGATATCCCCAGAGTCAAACTTAATCTCTGTAAACACTTTATGCAAATAAAGGGACCCAGTCTATGGAACTCACTCCCTAATGAATTGAAAAGCTGTCCAACTTTTGCGTCATTCAAAAACAAAACTAAAAAGTACCTAATCTCATCTGCATAGTTTTTTTTACTTCGTTGCTTTAAAATTGCACTGTATCTATTGCTACCCAATCTCCCTATCCTTATGTACCTAATCCGAACATCTTTACCATTGTGATCATTGCTGTCTTCTTATATGTGCTATCAATCTGCTGTACGGTGTCTGTTAATCTTGTTTAAATTACCAATCAAGTTGTCATTGTAATCAACCAGAGCTTTAATATACCAATGTGCTTTAATATATTTACTATTCTCTCTCATCTCATTTTTTTTCTTGCAATGTATCTGTTATCATTTTATTAATTCTAACAGTTACCTACTTAAAATTATCTGTTAGAATAAGGACCTGCCCGAAACGCTGTGCGTACTAGTGGCTTTACAAGATTGTAAATACTATGCTATGTATTCTCTCTAACCCAATGTACCTTCTTGTATATAAATAAATAAATAAATAAATAAATAACATCTATCAACAACAGGCGTCAGGCTCTTGATCATCATCCTTTCACCAAGTTTATTTAAAGCTGTTAACTCTTCATATTGTGTTGAGGAGACCAATTCAATTCAATTCAATTTTTTTATTTATTATGCACCCTATACCCATCCCGTGGGTGGTGGTGAAAAGGGTTACAAAGGCTCATAATGGGTTCAGGAACTGAACTACATAGTTCGTTTAGATAAGCAAGTGACAATCTTTTCAAGCTAGTTACACAATTAGTAATTTTACATTAACATGTACATATATATACAATCATTTACACAAATATTTATTTATTTATTTGTTTATTTATTTATTTATACATATACAAGAAGGTACATTGGGATTGTGAGGATACATAGCATAGTAATTACAATCTTGTAAAACCACTAGTACGCGCAGCGTTTCGGGCAGGTCCTTAATCTAAGAAAATTTTAAGTAGGTAAATACTTGCAAAATTTATAAAAATGATAACAGTTACATAGCAAGAAAAAAAATAAAAGATGAGAGAAAATTGGAGGTATAATAAAGTACATCGGTAGCTCAGATTGATTGCAATGACAGCTTGAATGGTAGTTTAACAAAAATTAGTAGGCACAATACAGCATATGGTTAGCACATAAAAGAAGACAGCAATGAACACAATGATAAAGTTGTTTGGGTTAAGTACATAAAGATTGGGAGATTGGGTAACACTAGATACAGAGTAAATTTAAAGCTCAGTGTAGGACACTACGAAGATGAAATTAGGTACTTTTTGTTTTTGTTTTTGAATGAGGCAAAAGTTTGACAGCTTTTCAATTTACTAGGGAGTGAGTTCCATAGACTAGGTCCCTTAATTTGCATAGAGTGTTTACACAGATTAAGTTTGACCCTGGGGATATCAAAGAGATATTAATTTCTATTGTTGTGATACTGGGTCCTATTACATCTGTCCAGGGAGAGATATACAGAGAGAAATACATATCAATATACATTTTATGTCACACGTGATTCAATAAAAGGCACACAACAGTCACTATACAAAGCACTTTACATCTTCAGTGAGTCACACAGTTACTAGTCTTGCTGCACACCCACCCAACTGGGCGGCAGCTTTACACTCACGTGTATGCATTACCTACAGTAACCAAATGTTGGATACTTTGCTAAGATTCCCGGCAGTACATCATTATGAATAAAGTACTTACACATTTCTTGGACACCATTGATGGTGTTATATCTGATTTCCGCGATTTTTTCATATTCCATTATATAATGACGCAAAGTATGGGAATAGTTCTGCTGACAGAGTTTACATATAGTCAGATCTACATCAGCAGATGTTACAAACTCCCAGAGGTACTTGTAGCCGAAAAAGTCTACTAACCTTATTGGATGACTGTTATGAGGGCAGGTGGTCATACTGAGAAGGGCCAATAGCTAAAGTCAAGGAGTTCCTAAAATATGGAAATAGGTAGGCCTGGCCCCCAAGGAAGAATATTCCAGCAATGAATACTTGTTTTAAAGTACTGTCGTTTGTTTAAAAACTGTCGTCTAAGGTCAATCACCTATTCCACTTCAACATGATGAAAGGATACTCCTAAACTTTATCCTTATTTATTAAACCCTCTAATAACCCCCATATACAAAAATATAATAAATACTTTACCACTCTACTTTACGTTAAATCCTTGCACCCACGTAGGCAGGGTGCAAGACTTACAATCTTCAACTTGGGTAAAGACTACTTTTCCTGAAGGGACACTTGTAAACACTTAAAATTAGCACTTGTAAACTTTAGCACACATGGTTTCTGTAGCCACCCTTGAGTAACACTTAGGGTTCTATAACACTGACTTAGAGAACACAAATAAATAGATTCAAAACACCTAGCTAATGGCATGGTAATACTATAACAGATACTTAGTAGTGCGTGTGATAGAGAATAAGGTGGGAGAAGAGAGGAGGAGGAGAAGAGAGCCCACAGGGTAGTGTATTATCACCACTAAGACCGGCCAGAGAAGGCTGATGCAGGAACTCCCTCAGCCTTCCATGACTGCTGCCGAACGGGTACTCAACTGATCGTATGGTAGCGATCATCACAAGTATTCCCAGACCCTCATTTCATTGTTACTTTACCAGTTCAAATAATAGCTAACAATTAGCTTTATATTATATTTAATAATCAACAAGCACAGAGTCTGCCTGCTCTGTGAGCACCAAGATTCTTCTTACGTCTGGCAGGGAAGACGGAAACAAAGACGCATCAGGGATATCGAAGTGCCCTGAATATAAGTGACTGTTAATTAACTATCCCTCTTAACTAATCCAATTCTATGAATTAATGTATAAATAATTATTTAGAACTCAAATTGACCTCTGGCTTCCAAATAGTAACCCAGGGTCGTAACAATGATCCATAGACATGGGGTTTTTCCTGCATAACAGAATCATGATAGATGGAGGAACTGGTGTGACTTTCACTTTTCCTCACGTCTTCAAGATTTTGTTGGTGTTTCCGGAATATTACTGCCCTCAGACTGCTTAAAGGCAGTCCAAGATGGATAATCAATTCCCTCTTTATGATCAAATGTTTTGGCTAACTCATCAGTTCTATCGTGCATTCGGAAACCAATATGGGAAGGAATCCACAAGAGACAAACTCAAACAGGAGACTCCATCATTGATTATTTCACCGTATATGTGTCTAGCTTCAGTGATAAGCATGTCACAGTTATGCCTTAGGGAGGTGAGGGCAATCAATGATGACAAGGAGTCATTTACAATTAGCGAGTCAACTTTGGATTCATATACCCGCTCGAGTGCAAGGATTATGGCAAGCAATTCTGTTTGAAGAGTGGAGGCCCAGTTATTTATACACGCTCCACACTCATAGAAGAAGGAACCATATCTCGCTGTCACAACAACTGCGCTTCCAGCTGCACCATGGGACTGGTGCAAGGAGCCTGGTTATCTGACTAAAGCACCAATTTGGCTTAAGGCTCTCTGACTAAAAGAGCCTTAAGGCTCTCCTTAGTCATCTCTACTGAGATGACTAAGCCTAGTTTTTGACATGTGTGCATTACAGAATTCAGAACATTTTGGCTGTTGGTATACCCATTGATGTAGATCAGTATTTCATCCGCATAGCTAATGATGTGTTCGCTGGGCCCCTGAGTTACTGAGTTTAGAAGTGCATCATTAATTATTGCGCTTTGCGTAATAATGGCTTTAGGCATTGTATGTACTAGCTCTATCTATAAATTCATCAAAATTTGTATCACCCCTTGTATGTATGTACTTTACCTAAATAAACATTTGATTTGATTTGATTTGATTTGAACACATTGAACAGAGTAGGACGGAGGACACCTCCCTGTGAAGTGCCAAGTTCAAAATCTCTCGTTACACTCCTATGCCCTTGGAACAGTACAGATGACTTCCTGTTGAATAGATAGCCTCTTATCCACCGTAGAAGCCAGCCTCCAACATTAATTTTAGGAAGTTCGCACAGAATGACGTGTCGGTTAGCAATATCAAATGCTGACTTAAGATCTATGAACGTGGTATATGACCTATCAGTATGCATTGTGAGGAAGGCGGTTATACAGTAATGTACACTCTTTCCATGCGTGAAGCCATATATCTGGGGAGACAACATGTTACTAATTCTGTACAGGAGACAGTTTAGAACCATCCTCTCAAGACACTTACAGATACAACTAGTGAGGGAGATTGAGCGAAAAGCACTCTGCTGATTAGGCTTAGGAATGGGAATAATAAGGTTATTGGTCTATAACTTTGGAAGCTCCCCAGTTACATAGCTCATATTATACAATTCAAGCAAGGGATTCCCAGAAAATAGCAGAAGCGTACGCAGATGCCGTAAGTAACTCCATCCTCCCCGGGTGATGTAGCTTTGCCTTTATGTCGAGCAGAGTCTCGTTCGTATTCAGTAAAAAGCATGTCACAGTCATCCTCTTGATGAAACGAAGTCAAGGAGCCTTGCTCTACCAACATATCTATTATTTAATTCATTGTGTGTGTGGGGTAGAGAAAGACTGTCAAAGCTGGAAGTCGTGGCCCAAGCATCAACAAGCTCATTTGCTCCGTGCAGAAGATTATGGTGCGAGATCTCTGCAGCATTTTTCCCTTTGATCTTGCTGATATCCTTCCATGCCCGGCTTAGTGGCGTGTGAGAATTGAGACCACTGACAAACGTTTCCCAGTCTGTCTGCCTCAGCTATACCATACGTTCCCTGGCCTCAGCCAGAGCCGTTTGAAAGAGCCTAAGCATTTCAGCAGTGCGGGTCCTGTTATAAGCTAATCCAATTCTTCTGGCATTGTTTTGGAATCATTATAATACTTGGCCCTCTCCTCTTTCTCATCTACATTAATGACCTTCCAAATGCCTCCCAACACCTCAAACCAATTCTATTTGCTGACGACTGTTGGGATCGAACTGTCGACAACCCAACACATTTAATTTAGGTTTATTCTGAGTGTTTATCTTATGTTTCGTTGTAATATAATGGGGTACATTAATTTGATCAGGAGTCAGCCTCAGCCGGACCTATTGTCAGGTGCGACACACTTTGTGCTGAGGTCTGATAAAGGACAAGAAAATAAGTCTGTATAAATACTTCATCATGGATATATATCTCGATCCAAATTATATACAATATATTACATGTATATATATTAAGGCATTGTACATAAGTACAGGTTTTATATATACATATATACATATATATATATATATATATATATATATATATATATATATATATATATATATATATATATATATATATATATATATATATGTCGTACCTAGTAGCCAGAACGCACTTCTCGGCCTACTATGCAAGGCCCGATTTGCCTAATAAGCCAAGTTTTCCTGAATTATTATATTTTCTCAATTTTCTTTCTTATGAGATGATAAAGCTACCCATTTCATTATGTATGAGGTCAATATTTTTTTATTGGAGTTAAAATTAACGTAGATATATGACCAAACCTAACCAACCCTACCTAACCTAACCTAACCTATCTTTTTCGGTTAGGTTAGGTTAGGTAGCCGAAAAAGTTAGGTTAGGTTTGGTTAGGTAGGTTAGGTAGTCGAAAAACAATTAATTCATGAAAACTTGGCTTATTAGGCAAATCGGGCCTTGCATAGTAGGCAGAGAAGTGCGTTCTGGCTATTAGGTACGACATATATATATATATATATATATATATATATATATATATATATATATATATATATATATATGAGAGAGAGAGAGAGAGAGAGAGAGAGAGAGAGAGAGAGAGAGAGAGAGAGAGAGAGAGAGAGAGAGAGAGAGAGAGAGAGAGAGAGAGAAAGAGAGAGAGAGAGAGAGAGGGGGGGGGGGCACTGCGACCATGAAATGGTCGTCTCTTGTCCGATTGTTCTTCACACTTATAGATCATCCACTTTTCCGTAATTAGGACCACTATTCGGACACTGTGTGTTACCTCAACGCCTCTAACTATCAATGACGGTGCCTTCCACGACCTCAGAGACGTTTACCATGCCGCTAGGTCCTCACGTCCGTTTCCTTTGGTGAGGGTGGAGCATACTGGAACAGTTGGGCCAGTTGGTCAAACATCCGAAAGTGACGACAGCATGTTGACTGAATGGAGGGGAGTAGAGGTCTCTTTCTCCACATGCTCCGGCCAGCACTCGTTACCTCGCCCGGTGGTTCTGATTGGCTAACAGAAATTCCCGCCACCGGACGAGCGATACCATGCTGACCGTTAACGACCTCCATGGTTGTTAACCTCGTTCTTCCTGTAATAATGAACGTATGACTATTAAATAATCGTGCCTTTATGCGACGAAATAACACGATACGATATTTCGTAACACGACACAACCTTCATTTACTCCAGTCCTGACCTCCTTGCTCTAAATGCCACAGTAAATACTGAGCTAAATAAAGTCCATCTTTGGCTAACTGCCAACAAACTCACCCTTAACATTGACAAAACTTTCAATATTCTGTTTGGGAATAAATCCTCTAATCAAATAAACCTCAAAATAAACAATACCCAAATTTGTAACAAATTAGATGGCAAATTCCTTGGCATTCTCATTGACCACAAGCTGAATTTCCAGGGACACATTCTAAATATATCAAAAAAAAGTTTAAAAAACTGTTGGCATTCTTTCTAAGATCAGATATTATGTACCCCGCACTGCCCTGGTGACTCTCTATTACTCCCTCATCTATCCATATCTCAACTATGGTATTTGTGCTTGGGGTTCTACTACCCAAAATCATTTACGTCCTCTAATTACTCAACACAAAGCTGCTATTAGGACAATATCCAACTCTGGCCCCAGACATCACTCGGTACCCCTACTCAAATCTCTGAATATGTTAGACATTAAGTCACTGCACATTCTCTCATGTGTATTATACATATATAAAACGCTAAACTGTAATGCCAATCCTGATCTCAAAAGCTTCATAGAAGGTTGTAACAGAACCCATGAGCACCACACCAGAAATAAATACAGCTTTGATATTCCTAGAGTACGACTTAATCAAACTAGAAATGCTCTATAAATCAAGGGACCCAGAATGTGGAATGACCTTCCCAACCATGTTAAAGACTGTACCTCTCTCAACCAGTTTAAGATAAAAACGAAGTTATACCTAATAAATTCCCTGTAACCTACCTTACCCTTCTATTGTCAACCAATGTCTGTTTTTTTAAAGAGCGCTGTTTGTCGACAGAATTGTATTTGTGCTGCTTTTTCAGCTATGTTTTCATTTTATTCTTTATGCTCAATTAGTATTAAGCTTTAGTCATTTAAGTTTTTCATGCCCGAAACGCTTTGCGTAATAGTGGCTTTAGGCATTGTATGTACTAGCCCTATCTATAAATCCATCACTCTTTGTAAAATCTCTTGTATGTATGTACCTTACCTAAATAAACATTTGATTTGAATAAGCATAATTGCTATGACCAGTGTAATTTGGGCTACGTGGCCTGGAAGATGGATCAGGTGATTCTATTAACTGTTCGATAGTACCTGTGAGTTCATTGCTAAAAGCTTCAACTGAAGGAGGTTCAAATGAACTGTACCATTCTGACACACGAGCAACAAAATTGTCTCGTTGATCGATGGGCACAGCCAGCCTCTTCCGCTTGAACATTCCGCCGGAGTGGATAGAGCTTCCGATGCCTACATTGGCTAATATGGGCAGATGATCAGATGCCATATCTGGCACTATTGACGAGGCGCAAACGGTGTAGGAGACACACACAGAAATCACAATATAGCGTGATGCATCAAATGAATGCAGGGTTTCATTTCATCTCTCTCCTGCAGAAAGGCTGCAGGGTCCAGGTAAGGGCAGTCGAACTTTTGGTTGCAATTCATTTAACCATGTCGTAGCGCAGTCGATTAAGGCAACGTCTGAGATGCTCTCGGATTTAGGTTCGAACCCTCGTCACGGCCCTTGTGGATTATTCATCCGGGTTAGGAGACGTTGAAACCGAGACATAGACCTTGAATACCTCCATAGATATGCGTCGGTTCAAGGTCACCCACAAGCTGTGCATCATCGTGACTACCTAATAGTGAAAATAGTTGGCTGCCATTACGATTACTGAACTGCAAATTACCAATATTTTTATGTGTAGCGTTATAATCACCTATAATGATGGTAGGCTCAGTTTGAATAAAGATAGGAAGGTCAGTATAATTAAACTTATCACTAGGAGCATACTGGTTGCAGATATTGAAGGCAGAGTTCCCCACGTTGATCCTCACACCGTGATACTGAAGCCCTTCGGTTGACTTGGCTGGGAGTGGTTGGTGAGGAAGGGACTTCTTAACATACAAAATACAAGAGTGACTGGATTTAAGGTTATAGACAGTAAAGGAGGGTAATTTAGAGGGTTGGAGACCTGGTGGGAACCCAGCACTCCTGAAGGCAGACGACATCAATGGGCTCGGTCGTCACTTTGTGGTGGAGGTCAGTGTTATGGAAAAGGTATGTAGTTGTACTGAGAGGGCCACTAGCACTAATCAAAAGAGTTCCTAAAATAGTGGAGATTAAAGGCCCGGCCCCCAATAAGAATATAACCAGCACTAAATTACTAATTTTAAAGTAAATACGACAGTCTAGTGGTAGACCAACACTCCACTTCAACAGGATGAATAGAAACTCATATTTGAGTACATATTTATTAAACCCTCTAATAACCCCCATATACATTAACACAAGTATTCTCTTTACCACTCTATCTTACGTTAAATACCTTGGTCCACATGAGCAGGATATAAGGTTTACAATGGCAACTAGGGTAAAGACTTCTTGGCAAGGGACACTAGCAAGGACTCTAGGTAGCCTGGTACCACTTGAGCACACGTGGTTCCACTGAGACCCCCTAGAGTAACTTAGCAATATAAACACTAGTTTAGACTATACACATTACTGCACACTTATGCCAGAAAACGTACATGTAACACGGTACTTATCTTGTAGAACTTAGACACAGGATAAGGTAAGGGAAGAGGAGGAGGAGTGCAAATAGAAACACACAGGAGAGTTATGTCCACCACCACACAGCCAGCCAGAGAGACTTTAAACAGCCTCTCTGCTCCCTTATAAATGCTGCCGGAAAGTGATGCCTAGGTGATCGTACAGCCACAACAATACAAATCTTCACCGACCTTCATTACTAGTTACTTTAACAATTCTAAGGGTAGCTGATACTTAGTTCAATATTATATTTAATAGTCAACAAGCTGAATCTGAATGCTCTGTGAGAAACAAGATTCATCTTACGTTTGGCAAGGATGACGGGAATACTGCAGAACCAGGCTTTAAAGGGTCCTGCATGTAAATGTTATTTAATTTAAATATCCTTCTTACATGATCCAATCCTATGAATTAATGTATAGTAATTATTTAGAACGAAAATTGACCTCTGGTTTTCATTTAATGAACCCAGGGTCATAACAATCTTCCCCCCTTCAGATAAAAAAAATGTGGCTACTAGAATAGTAGGCATATTTTTGTAAGAGCATACAGAGAATAAAAAGGAAAATCTATGCAAGAAAAGAAAATCATCCAAAAACAAAAATTTCTCTGCAAGAAAAAGCACAAAGGAATTCTCTGAAAGAAAACACACACAAAAATAAATTTTCTGAAAGAATAAGAACACACAAAAAGGAATTCTCTGAAAGAAAAAGCACATAAAAGAAAACGAGGAAATAAATATAAAAATGACACGGAATATTTACTGTCACAGGAGAACCTAAAAAAAAATAACTAAAGCATGACAGTTTGTATATAGCATCCTGTGGTTCAGATGAATGTTATTCAGGTAACTGGGACAGCGCATCAGCTATCAGGTTGAGTCGGCCCGGTAGGTGGATAATGGAAAGATTGAAGTCCTGTAGATACAATGCCCACCTGAGATGCATTTATTTTTCTCCTTCATCTGGTTTATGAACATTAGTGGGTTATGGTCCGTGTACACTTCCACTATATTACCTGTTAGATATACTTCAAACTTTTTACATGTTAACACTAGTGCCAATGCTTCTTTTTCTACCACTGAATAATTGCGTTGCACCTTGTCAAATTTCACAGAGTAATAGTATACTGGGTGGTCCACTTGATCATCCCCAGTTTGCAACAAAACTGCACCAGCACCCGAATCAGATCAACGTGAATTTTAAACGGTCGGTCGAACCTTGGACTAGCGAGCACTGGGGCGGAAGCTAAGATCAATTTCAAATTTTTAAATGCCTCTGCACAGTCTGTTGACCACTTAAATTTAACGGCCTCTCGCAACAAGTCCGTGAGAGGAGTGGCGACACTGGAAAAGTTCTGACAAAAGCGTCGGTAGTACGCACGCATACCGATAAACCATTGCACTTGCTTTTTAGACTGGAGCACAGGATACTCCAGAATGGCACTGAATTTATCTTGCCGAAATAACGCTTTTCCTTGGCCCACTTCATAACAGAGATACGTCACTGTGCCTTGGCAAAAATGACACTTTTTTGCATTTAAAGTTAGATTTGCACTTTTCAAAACTGTGAACAACTGGCATAACCTAGCTATGTGGTCAGCCCAATTGCTATCAAAAAGCACAATGTCATCTAAATACGCCCGACAATTTGGCACCTTTGCGAGCAGAGAGTTCATTAGCCTTTGGAACGTTGCAGGGGCATTACGCAATCCGAATGGTAACACTTGATACTAGAAGACACCATCGGGTGTTATGAACGCCGTTAGTTGCTTGGCACGCTCGGTGAGCGGGATCTGATAATATCCCAGGAATAGAACCAGTGAAGAGCAGAGGTGCCATAGGCACAATTAGAGAACACTGTATGAACATCAGAGGTCCACGGTTCTTCAACGTCCTACCAGCGAGCATTAGAAATATTACAGGAACAACCGTGGACATCTTCAAGAGGAAACTAGATTGTTTCCTTCAAGGAGTGCCGGACCAACCAGGCTGTGGTGGGTATGTGGGCCTGCGGGCCGCTCTTAGCAACAGCCTGGTGGACCAAACTCTCACAAGTCAAGTCTGGCCCTGAGCCGGGCTTGGGGAGTAGAAGAACTCCCAGAACCCCATCAACCAGGTATCAGTGCCAAGCAACTAACGGCGTTCATAACACCCAATGGTGTCTTCTAGTATCAAGTGTTACCATTCGGATTGCGTAATGCCCCTGCAACGTTCCAAAGGTTAATGAACTCAACCAGGTATCCCCTTGAGAGATCGAATTTCGAGATGTAAGTGGCGTTTCCGATCTCGTCGATGCAGTCTTCTAGGAGGGGCAGCGGATAGGCATCCACAATGGTCACCTTGTTGAGCTGTCGATAGTCGATGCATAATGGCCAGGAGCCATCTGGTTTTGGGACCAAAAGGCAGGGCGAGCACCAAGAGCCCTGGCTCAGCCGGATGAGGCTGTGCTAGAGCAGAAAGTTGACTTCGTTCCGCACAATGGCCTTTTTTTCCGGACTCATCCGATAGGGTTGAAGACGAATGGGGGTGTAGTCCATCAACTATACATCATGGTAAATGGCATCAGTCTAGGTCGGGACCTCCCCGAACAGACTGGAAATTTGTCAAGTAATGACTGCACCTCTTCACGTTGGGCCATCTACAAATGGGACAGTCTCTCCTCCACAGCATTCACAGAACTAGAATTATTGAGAATGAGATTAGTTGGGTCCCCAGAACAATCATCCCCTTCCTGACTGGAAAAGGAAACATTGGTTAGAGCGACGGGCCTGGAGCCCTTGTTGGAACTTCTTCAGACGGTTCAAGTGTATGAGCATCGCCTGGTTACACTTGTCAGAGTGCCTCACTTTGTATGTGAGATCCCCAACCTTTTCTGTCACAATATAGGGGCCTGCGTACCTGTGAGACATATTGTTCCCTAGTCGAGGCTTTAATACCAGGACAGGGTCACCAGGCTGAAATACCCTCAACTTAGCCTTAGCATTGTGTCTTTCTTTCATATTTTCTTGGGACTTCCCAAGATACTTTAGTGCAGTCACTGAGTCTCTGGTGATGTTGCACAAAGAAAGCGAACCTTCGGGTCAACGTTATGTTCCCTAACAGATTCTCCTGTAACATTTGCAAGGGTCCACAAACCTTATGGCCAAAGACTAACTCAAAAGGAGAACAACCCAGTGAATTTTGTAACCCCTCTCGAGCAGCAAACAAAACATAAGGCAGGTTCTCATCCCAGAATCTATGGGCTGTTAGCAATCGTTCGTTACGGCTCGAAACCCTAACACAGCCAGACCTTTAATGTCTAGGGATACTACAACTGCTGTTCTCTAGAGCGGGTCACCAGTGTAACCCCCTAATTGGTACAAGGCACAAAATGATACGATTTCTCCCTTAGGACTGAAGAAATATACATATAAATTTTAATATATATATATATTAATAATATAATCAATATTATATAAAGTACAGATGGACCAATATTTCACTATTAAAGCAAAAAATCAAAATACTGTCACTTTCTCTCCCAGAATATATATCTACCCATGACAAAACATAGAATCTCAGACTTATCTCTCACAGATGATATCCCTTCTGGTCCTTGGAAGCTACTGACCTACTAAGCGACAGGACTATAAATCATAGCATCTGCCCCGCGAAAATTGCCAAAGTTACAAGTATTTATAAAACTTACATGGAGCAATATATTGTGACAAGAGTAATCTTAAACTAACTTAGTAATTGATCAGAATAACATGTATAACAGAGATGAGGTTATTATTACATCATGTAGTAATTAAAATAAAACAAACAAAAGGAAATGTTGGCACGCCCACCAGCAACTGACTCCCACGAAACACTTGCCAACTAATGTTCAAACAATTATAATTCACCTACTGTTACCCACTTATGATCATTACAAATCATTACTATCCCACGGGAAACCCGAGCACACAAAGAAAAAAACAAATCAATACATGGTACGTAGGGCCTAACTCCAACATACAACAATGTAATATATAAATACACAATTTGTATACAATTATCAATGTACATATATTACGCATATATAAATGTAAGCATATATAAATGTTCAAATTAATTTATTTAATTATGTATCTTAGAGAGGTACGGAACACTTCCACCTCTAAGAAAAATAAATGCAATGGATTGAAGATCAATGGCATTTTTTCCAAAGTAAAAATGTATGACACTTGAGATTTATGGTATTAATTACACCAAACATGTAAAAGTAATAAGAACACATTTCTGGACAAAAATGAAAACACTTCCAATATTTTCTTACATGAAACTCAGAAATTTCAGTCTTATTACTATGTTCTACATATGTTTCACTGGAGTATGCAAATTTATCTCTCCAAGGTACTATCTCATTTATATCACTTTGTTTCAGATCATATTTCACACACCTATCAACAACATTATCATCATTAGCATGAATAGAATTGTCAATAAAGGTAGCTGCTTTCACACAGTTATCACGGCAATTTATCTTTCTATCTGTTTCTACTATTTCTATAAGATCAGTCCCGTATTTCCATGTGATCCCTTTTCCACATGGTGAATTTTTCCAAGACAGACTCCATTTTCCATTACTCCCTTTTTCTGGAGCTGAACTGCTTAATTGAAGCTGACTGGATGTACAGTAGATTTTGGACTTCTCCTGGGTATGCCCTGACAAAGACATCTGCTCTTCATCACTCTTTATCCTCTGTGGAACACATACTCTCGCCCAATGGATACTAAAATTAGAGAAATTAGCATTAAACCTCACAATTATGTATAAAACCTTCCCATTCATAGAACCTTCCGAAACACAATACATCAACTTAGCAAACCGTTGACCTTCAAACCAAGAAATACAACCCCAGATAAGTGCAAAGACTACCTGATCGAACTGACACAGATGATCCACAAGGAACACAGAAATCAATTGCCTCATAACTCTGTCATAACGATCAGTGAAAGAAAACATGCATATGCCTAGACACCATATCTCAATCATAAATCTCAAGACAAGTTCACACCTCCTGATGATGAACTTGAACCCAACACACACTTTCATCAACCGTCTAGTCTTCCAAAAGACTAAATAAAACATGCCGAAAACTTGACAACCCTCACCATCACTTCCCAAGTGATTTACGTCTGATGACAAACAATCAACCAAGAAGTTTAAGGGTCTTAACATCCTGAAGATGCACAGCAGATTACCTGGGAAACACCCAAGGACAATCTGAAACCCTTCACAATGATTAACACTAGGTAGGATAACCTTATCCCCCAACTTGAAATACACACCTGGAGCCTCAAACATCTGCTCCCCAGTATGAATTAATCCTTCACTCACAATATGACTCTGAAAGTCAACTCCAATATGACTCTGAAAGTGAACACCACACTTGAGTGGAACGTACACTTTTATCACTTGTGCATCAAAATAACCTGGATCTGAATATAGAGACACTGCTCTAGTATAACTCACCACTTCCTTAGAACTGGATGCACAACCTACTTGAGTAAACTCTCTCTGCTCAACCACAAGGCTGGACAAAGATGTCCCACAGTCCATTACTTCACAAAAAAATGGCTCCTGCAGAATAAAAGTAGATTTCAACATCCTACACACACTCTGACTCAATGTACACAATGAGAAATACTTACTCCACATAGAATAAGAATCACAACTCCGCAACTTAGATCCAAATGATACTTTACCACTCTTAATGGTTTTACCAAAATTACCTCCCATGACTTCTGGAGCTGCTCGGAGTACTGTCTGCTCACAATCAATAATAACACTACCAAGCTGGGTCACATCCTCACAGACAACTGAAGAGGGAGGCTCAATGGGTCTCCATCTACTCAACAGAAGCTGATCCTCTGGCTGCTTTCCCACACTCTCCAGAACTGGATCTACAGTACAGACTGTCTCCTTGCTTCTCTCTGAAATCTTAGGGTCAGTTCTACTCAATGCACATAAATTAAGGGAATCCGAAGCGAGCGGGCAAGTAACAGGTAGTTTGACCTCCTCCCCTATACTATCACCTTGACTAGGGTGAGGCGGGGCCTCTACAACAGACTTACTCTCGACAACTGATTCTAAACTTGGAGTGAGCGGGAATACTTCTGCCAACCCGACATCTTGTCCTAAACCATTCACCTGGCTAGAATACAATAGAGTCGTGGCTTTTAAGTTTCTCTCAACTCCTGGCACAACGTTCGTAGTGAGCGGGCAAGACAATGGTACATGGACATCCTTTCCCAATTTATTGGAATAAAGCAGAGTCATAGTATCAGGCTTACTCTCAACAACTAAATCGGCCACACAGGAATCTGGAACAACCACATCCCACTTCTCCACTGAAGGGGTACTGGTTACTGGAACAAATGCTTGAGTAACAACATCAGAACTGACAACTGGATTTATAATAGTACTGACATCAGCACAGGTAGAATGGACAAAACCATCTTCTACAACAGGTTGTTCATTCATGGAACTAATTTCAGCACAGGCAGAATAATCATGGTCTGCAACTGGCTGTTTACACAAACGAAGATCATTCTCACCTACAACATGATTTATGGCCACATCATTACCCAATATAACATCCACACCTGGGATGGGCAACTGTGTACTAACACCCACAGCGCATAAACTTGGTGTAATGGTGGATCTGAAATTAATGTCTATTAGAGGTACAGTCTTACATCCTGCAACACTCTGAAGAACTACAAACTTTCCAGTCTCTCTCTTTTCCACATCAGAAAGAATACTGGATGAAATTCTGGTTTGGGAAGCACCTGTATCACAAAGAATAACCACTGGCTTCCACTTCCCATTAATACACAAATCTTTACCTGAAGACATATATGGTGAATACTGTTTCACCCAATTGGGGTTTACAGTTACATGTTTATTAGTAAGTTTATTTTGCACACCTCTACAATAAATGAGACCAGTTGGTCGTAACTCAGGGTGCAATATAAATCAGGAATTAATTCCATGGCCTTTTCTCTTACAATGGGAACAAGATCTTACAGTGGACACACCGGTGGAACCAACTGTAGGTTTAGAAGTAACCTTATTATTATTTGACATTCCTGACAAGGAAGTAGCAGGGTTAGGTTTTGTAAGAGAAGAGCTCATGGGAGTAACTGGAGCGCTAGGACTGGATGGATTCTGATAAGGAGTTCGGTAAGCATTATAATTTACTCTACGACTAGACTTAGGTGAAGTGGCCGTAAACTGGGCCTTAGTCAACAACTCATGCTCATCCGTGAGCTTTGACAGCTCATAAATGTCTGTTACATTCTTTTATTCTGCCATAAAAGTAGACAACTTGTCTGGGAGACATGACAATACTTCTTCCATGATAAGAAGATTCTTTAGAACATCAAACTCAGTTACTGAAAGAGACTTTAACCATCTGTTGCAAAATTTCGTCTTTTGACGAGTAAAATCTGCTATTGTCTGATCACTTACCCTCCTTAGGTTTCGAAACTTTTGCCTGTGTGCCTCTGGATTTAATTGATACGCATTTAAGATGCTTTTCTTTACAAATTCATAATCAAAGCTATGAGCGTCAGGTAGGGATGTAAAAACCTCCTGACTACGCCCTTTAAATTGAGACTGCATAATGGCTACCCATTGATCCCTTGGCCAGTTCATACTGATGGCAATCTTATAAAAATGTGCAAAGAAAACCTCAGGATCCTCCTCATTAAACTTGGGTAACTCTATATACTTATTCATCCTTATGGGATTATTATCACTATTTGTTGAAACATTACTAGTATTTCCATGCCCAGCTGCTATACGCTGTGTTTCAAGCCTTAAGTTAGTGTCAGCCATTTGTTGTTGAATCTCTAATTGTTGCTTCTTTGCGGCTTCTAGTTGCAACTGTGCCATAACCTCTAAACGCCTAGTCTCAAGCTCCCTCTGCTGAGCTTCCACCTCTAATAATTTCTGTTGCTTTTGAGCTTCAATCTCTCTTTGACGAGCTTCAACCTCTAATATTTTCTGTTCCTTTTGAGCTTCAAGCTTAGCATTTGCTATTTGCGCTTCTAACTCAAGACGCTTTAACGACATCTGATCACTCGACTCCTCTCTTAACTCCTCCAGAATTTCTTCATCTAACTCTCCATTCTCAACAAAATGCGTCACAATGACTTTCACAAGTTGGGCTTTAACCATTCTATTGTTGGCTGTCAAATCCAACTGATTTGCCATTTGTACTAACTCAGACTTTTTTAGGCTCTTAATTCCCTCAAAGTCTGGATGAGCCAACAACGACACCACTTGACTCTCCATCGTTACTAACACTTGGCACTTGATTCACAACAATAATAAAACAATGGCACTGCACTACACTTCACTGTAAAATTGTCACAACACTGAAAATTCGCTTGGCCTCACTGCACAAACAAAATATATAGGATGACTTACCTCAAAATCGTGAAATGTTGTTACTTGACACACAGGAAGGCTTGCTTGGCACATGGAATAGTTCTTATAAAACACACAGACACCTAGCACACTGGTACTCTAGGAAGGCAAGGTTCGATTAGCACAGTTAAGTTTAAGTGGGAACAATATTTCCCGGCACAGGCCCCCCATAACTCTTGTTACCTATCGTTCGTTATGGCTCGTGACCCTACAACAGCCAAGCTTTAAGTCTAGGGTTACTACAACTGCTGTTGTCTAAAGCGGGGCACCAGTGTAACCCCATGAATGATAACAGGCACAGAATTAAAAGTATTTCTCCCTTAGGACTGAAGAATTATACATATAACTTATAATATATATATTCAGCATACTCAATACAGTATAATATAAAACACAAATGGTCAAGTTAACTTATACAACCAAACAAAAAGTATTGTCTCTCACATAATATAATAAAATACGAATATGGCACAGTATGAATGTTACAGACTTAACTCTACAAAGATGTGATCTCTCCTGGCCCGTATCATCTACTGACTACTTGGCTGTCGCTACCCATAATCCTCTCCCCCTCTGCCTCATCCAGGATGAGGGATGGGAACTAAAGACTTTTTAATATTTAAAACTAATTGAACAACCACTTGTTCTCAAAACACATAAGAATGCAAATTATATATAATAGTTACTTGCAAAATATATAAGTACAATGCCACCTGCTTAATTACAGTAAATAAACAATTATATAAACTTAGTAAAAGTGACATCTGGAACTCCCATAACTGAACCGGTCCAGCAATTCTAATTTCCCGAATCTAACAGGTATTAGACGTGTGAAGAGCAACCGCGTTCCTGTCCCCACTGACATTGCCACACCACACAACAATTTACAAAAATATAATATGTGTACTTATATGATGAAATGGAATAGAATAAGTTTATTTAAATTTATATACGTATTCAGCTAGGAGTACGTAACACACTGCGTCGTGGCTCCTCCAGTCTGCCCCTCACTGCCGTTCGCTCATCCACTGAGCTTACTTTATTCACGTTTCTGTGTGGAGGGAGTGCGGTCTGCAGCCTCTTCACCGCCCCAGGCGTTTGTACAGCTGCTCCTCGCCACTCCTCCACACGCATCATCAGGCTTAGTCGGAGGTCCTCGTCGGGGTTTTCCACGACTTCCGACGACCTCTCTGCACTCTCGCCCTTGTTGTCGTCGTCTCTGGCGACGTTTCCCCTGGCGAAGTCGGCTTCCTCACTACCATCTGGAACGACCGATACCTCACCTGGCAGGGTTGTACCGCTGCTTGCAACATAGGCACTCCTGGCCCAATCGGGTTGTATCCTGCCTCCTCCGAGGTCATTACCTAGCACCATCTGTACATGCTCTAGGGGTAACTTAGGGGCTACAGCTACTATAGCTTTCTCGACTCCGCAGTCGGCAATCAGCCATACTTCGTGAAGTGGCAACTTGTATTCCTCCCCCACACTGCGTATCCTCACCACTCCCACAGGTGAATCATTAAATTCCTTGGGGAGAATACTCCTGGTTACCATACTTATGTCAGCACCCGTATCTCGAGGAACAGCAACCTCCACTGGGTCTGACTTTCCAAACTTCACGTTGGCCCCGAAAACGAAGGGATGTTCACCCAACTTCATTTCCCAACCATTCACGTTGGGTCCACTATAATATGGGGTGTGAACAAACACTCTCTCCCTCTTCCAATATTAGTCCTATATTCCTTTGGTGCTCCTCACACTCGCGGGCATAATGTCCTCTCACACCACAGTTGAAACATCGGCTGCCTCCCCTGGGCGGCCACTCGCCAGTCCCCCTGGCAGTAACACTTGCAGACGTTCCCTGGGTCCTCCTTGGACTCCCTGTCGTCGTGTCCGGGACTGCAGCACTTGCTCCCGAGCTAGGTCCACTGCTCACAGCTTGGGGCTTCCTCCCCGCGTCCCTTGAGCTCTTGAACTGGGTTACCTCATTGGGCACACTACTCTTGGGAGAGTCCCCACCCGTCCTCGCTCTTCCTGAACTCCAAAAGTTCCCTCCCGACCTGGGGTAAGGCGAGTGTCTGGGTGGCCCCTCCCTCCTGAGATGTAGTGCCTCCTCCAGCATGTCGGCTCGGTCCGCTGCAGCCTTCAGGTCCTTAATACCTGCTTCTCTCACCCTTACTCGCAACTCAGGATGGAGCACCGACATAAACTTCTCCATCACTATCAGTCGTTTGATATCATCCGCCGACTCCACTTCCTCCGCCTTCAACCATCGTAGGAATTTCCGTTCCATATCCCTGGCGGTCTCGGAGTAAGACTTCCCCGACGCTCTCGTACACTCTCTGAACCGCTTCCGGTACATCTCCGGAGTCAGCCGGAATGAGTGGAGCACCGCATTCTTAATCTCGTCGTAACTAGTACACACCTCTAAGTCCAGCATGTTGTAGGCTACCCGGGCCTCACCAGTCAACCTGCCCTGGAACAGAGCAGCCCAATCATCTTCCGGCCACTCCTTCAGAGTTGCTACCCGTTCAAAGTGTTCGAAGAATGCCTCAGCTTCTTGTGGTTCGAACTTAGGTAAGTCACGTTCCCTAACCTTGAGGTCATCCCGCCGTGCAGGTAGTGAGGGCAGACCACGTTCAACGCGATGCAATTCGACTTCTTTCTTTGCCTTTATCTCCTCCAGTCGCAGTTGTCTCTCTCCTTCTTCTCGCTGAAGCCGAGCTTCTCGCTCCTCTCGCTGCAGCTCAGCTGCACGTTCCTCTCGCTGCAGCTGCAGCCGTGCTTCTCTCTTCTCTCATCGCAGCTGGGCTTCCAGTTGCATCTTCATTATTTCCAGTTGCAGGCTCCTCTTACTACAGCTGGACCTTCCACTGCTCCCATGTTCACTGTGAATTCCCTCCTAACTGGTAGGCGCTTGGGGTGGCTCTAGTCGGGACGGTTCACCTTGCGACGGCTCTCCTCGGGATGGCTCCTCTCCCGTCGCCTCCTCTCGAGCTGTGAGCTGTGCCATGATCTCTATCCTTCGCTCCGCTACCTTAGTCGTCCTCAACCTGATCCCAAAGTGGATTGCCACTTGTTGGAGCAGGGCCTTGGTACACTCTTCCAAAATTCTCTCGTCCCTTGTGTCAATAAATTTCTTTACTTTGTCCTCCTCCATCTCTATATTATTGAGCATACACGACAGCACAGACAAGTTAGTAGGCACTAATTTCACCGTTTCAGTCCCTTAGCTGGTTAGGTAGCAGTACCACTGAATTCACTGGCCACACTGTATTTGTACCCTGGCAACACTTGTCTTGAAATTTGGGCCACACTGTAGCTTGATCCACGCTTCCTGGCGAAGTTCCCAGTTCTTGGCTACCGGGGTTCGAATCCTGGCAAGGTCGCCAGTTCTCTGTCACAGGGGGTGGGCCGGGGCTCTGCTAGCAGTCAGCTGCTAGGGGCTCAGAAGGCTGGATACTCAGCCCCTTTGACTCCCTGGATTCACCGGAGTCTCCTTGGTCACACAAGAGAGGACCAACAAAGCCCACCTCCGCAGGTCTTTGCTTCCACCACAAAAAGGGGGGTGCCACTGATTCACCCTGGAAGCCCTTCAGTCAAACACGGGGAAACTGCTGTTAACAGTTTTGGCCTAGACCCGTGGAGGAGTGAAGGAAGACTCAGGCTTACCTCATAACAATAACCTCCCTGAGTCTTGCCTGCCAGACAAAAAGGTTGCAGGAACTCTTTTTCCCACCTGTTCTCTATCTTCTTCTTAACAAGGTCGCCAGCTGGGTTATTATATCTGCACCCCAGCAATGCAGTTCAGTGGGTGTATTATATATTGTTTGTAGCCAGAAGATTGCTACTCCCATAGATCTGCTTCTAGACTGTTGGCCCAGGGTACTCTCCCAGGAAGGTCTATGTGGCTTTACCTCTCTCTAGCCACCACGTTACTAGTTGCCACCATTCAGGCACTGATACTGATCGGATGGCTAAGGGTACACTTTTATATAGGTCCGTGCTGCTTTACCACTCTCCAGGCAATAAGAACTTCTATAGAGAACGTAGTGTTCCCTAGGTGGTACTATGATAACCTTCGTATATGCTCATAGAGAAATATTATAAATGGAGGCACACTTAAACACAGTGATAAAATGTGTGAATTTACTGACGCAAATTACATGAACACACATACAATCACAAGTTATACATGAATATGAAAATAAGGATAATAAGTCTGGAGATCGTCAGCCTCTTCTTCCACGACCTCCAACACTCCTTCAACTGGGCAGAAAGACAGGAGTCCCACACTCTCTCACAGGAGGGCCTCTTCACCACGTCGGCACCTCTTCTTCACTGTCCTGCCGTCCATACACACTGTCCCCTCTGACAGTCCTGGACACAAGCTGCCTTGCACCCTATTCTACTACTAAAGTATTAATGTCCTATTGCCACATAAGTAAATATTGTGGCCTAACTAGCCTACTCACACAAGGGGTAATGGGATGGAAAAATGATCTACCTTACATTCCTGGTTTACGACGCCTGTTCCTCGATGGTGTGAGGTTCCCACGCTTCCTGAGTCGATCCTTGACGATCCAGGAACGTTCCACAGGTCTTCAGGTGTCGTGGAGCCTTCGCGTCGTCGCCGTTCCAATCCCTGAGATTCAGCTACCCCAATCCTGGTTCATCGATGGGCACTGAGCTAACCACTATTTTCCCACACTCGCCCCTTCCACAAGGCGTTGCTCCTTGTCCTAGGTATGGTGTCGTCCTTCCAAAATCCTCAGTGGATGTGACCCGGTCACAGCTAGGCTTGCCCGCCACACCTTTCCAGGCCCTCAACGTCCAGCGTCGCCGCCCAGCGTCGTCGCCGAATATTTTCCAAGTTTGGCACTCTTTTGCTCAATAAACTTGGTTCCTTTTTGCTTCCCAGAAGCGCAGGGTCTCCAATACGTGAGATGGGCTGCGATAGCCAGCTCTAATCTACTAAGAAAGGCTTGTAGAGCCTCAAATCCTTGAGAGCTGACCGAGGTGCGTCCTCTCGCTTCCAAGGTCAGGTCAACTCTGACGCTGACGCTGCCCGGGGCACTCGGTGACGTCACGGCGGGCCCTGATTGGTCGCCGCGACCTAAGTTGGCCAATCCGCGATCGGCTAGTGTCCCTTCCAAAACGTAATATCTGCATTAGGGGATACTCTTTCATTTTATATCAGGGCGCCAATTTCCCCTTACTTACAACTTATAATGTAACTTTCTCCCTTAACTGGCAGCCGGTCTGGTCGCCACATATATCAATAGACTCCCTGAACCTATAGGAATATATATATATATATATATATATATATATATATATATATATATATATATATATATATATATATATATATATATATATATATATATATATATATATATATATATATATATATATATATATATATATATATATATATATATATATATATATATATATTCCTATAGTAGCCTAGTCGGATAGAACATGTTCCTAATCCGGATAGATCTGCGTTCGAGCCTGTTGGAAAGGTTGCAAGTACAGGGCACAGATTTCTCTGTGTGTCCCCTCCTGTAGGAGCATCAGTTTCGATAGATTCTCTAAATAGCTGAAGATTGATTGACTTTGTATTGTATTGATTGTATTTATATCTCATAAACAAAGACTAAAAGTCTTTGAAAATGTAATAAGTTATTACGAAACACGTTCAAGTGACGTGTCAGACTAGAAATAAAAATAAATTTTGGAGAATTGATTTTTCAATTACCATCAACAGTGAAAAGAAACATAAGAAAGATCGAGAAAATTCGTGTTAGAATTATTAATCTTACTTTTTCGGTCATATATAATAATATATATATATATATATATATATATATATATATATATATATATATATATATATATATATATATATATATATATATATATATATAAATATATATATATATATATATATATATATATATATATATATATATATATATATATATATATATATATATATAAATATATATATATATATATATATATATATATATATATATATATATATATATATATATATATATATATATATATATATATATATATACCTAATGTCCCGCAACTCTGATGAGCCTGTCGGTCGCCCAGACGGAATTACGGTGAACCCCTGGAAGAATGGTAGACAGTTGGTGTGGGACTACACTTGCGTTTCAACTTTAGCCAATACCTATGTTGACTTCAGTGCTACACAAGCAGGTGGAGCTGCCAATCACCGGGAAGCGGCCAAGTCACGTAAATACAGAGACCTTGAGCACCACTACAATTTTGTCCCCATTGCCTCAGAGACACTTGGTGCCTGGGGTAAAAGTGCTGCTAGCTTTTTGAAGGAGTTGGGGTCTAAGCTAATCGAAACAACTAGAGACCCTAGAGCTGCCAGTTTTCTTTTTCAGCGCCTTAGTGTGGCAATCCAGAGAGGAAATGCTCACTGCATTCATGGTTCCTGCCCGCCATCTGAGGAGCTGGAGGAGCTGTTCAACTTGTGACAAACAGCCTTGTACCCTGCATGTAATCAATATTGTAACTTTTTTTGTGTAATGTCATTTTCAAATAAAGTTATATATATATATATATATATATATATATATATATATATATATATATATATATATATATATATATATATATATATATATATATATATATATATATATATATATTGTGACGATAATCTCTTTCAAGAGAGATTGGGCCTGCTCTTCCCTTCATAAGTACACAAGATAATATAGAAGATACGTCCAGCAAGTATCGCCAAACGTTTTGCCCAGAGAGCAAATCGTACCCAGCACACAGTGACACCTGCTAGCTACCACCGCCGTAACCAGGAAACTGCTCATCCTTTGCCTGCCTGTCGCTGATTGGCTGGTGTCCCGTCGCACCTGCCCTCCGCCCTCCACCACAAGTCGATGTCTGGGCTGCAGTGCTCCAGTATCGTCAGAATATCTCAGTGCTCCAAGCAGTTGACATCTCTCGCTGGTAGACTAAGCCTTGGCTTTCGTGTACTAAGGGAGGTGGCAGCTCGAAGCCAGTATTCCAGCACCACTAATATTTATTTTGCTATCACTGTAACTCACTTGTCTTAACGTAACTTTTCATTTGCCAGTGATTATTCATATTATTTTGTTTGTTGACTTGTCTTTCATATTTTATGTGCTTAACTTTATTCATGTCTTGTTTTTCTAAAGTAATTAAAATTTCATTGTTAATTTACTTGTGTTTTGTGTGTCTTCCCATTACCTTACCACAGATGAAAGCTCCAGCTTTTCTCTTTTTTTTCTATAATGTGACTAGGCCCTGCCCCTAGCTTTTGAAACAGCCGAACACCAACGCTTTACCGTCACAATATATATATATATATATATATATATATATATATATATATATATATATATATATATATATATATATATATATATATATATATATATATATATATATATATATATATATATATATTACCTAGTAGCCAGAACGCACTTCTCAGCCTATGTTACGGCCCTCTCAGGACGCAACGGGGTTCTTACTCCGATGTTATTAGAGTAAGTTGTATCCGGCCCCAAGCCAGTAGTGGCTTTCAAGGGATACGATCCGTGACGCAAGTAACTTAAAGGGGAAGGGAAATAAAGTTAAGAACTTAAGATTATAATTACCATCACCAATAAATAATATATAAAAAGAGTACACAGGGGGAGGGGTATTAACACTATACAGGGGAATTATTCACATAATTGTCTTCTGAAGACTCTGGATCCACGCTCTCGGTGCTAAGTCCTCGGTGCTTTTTTGTGGCCTCACAACGAATCCTCTGAGAAGTTGAGCCTACCCTGGCCACAGGTCAGCCAAAACACAGGTCCACTGGGGGCACCACCGTGGAGGCCATCAACCACACGTCCAGCAGGTCTGCTGGCAGGTTCCGGATCAGCAAGGCTGGTCAGGCCACTCCACGAACGATATAAGGGTAACGCCCTAGACAGGAGCCTCGTGTGATACCACAAATCACTCTCCTATCCTCAATACCCCAGTGGATAATCGTCTCCAGCAGTCGGTCCCGGGTAATCCTTCTACTGCCACTCCACTGGCAGGGTAACACCACAGTGTTCTTCCGGGGGACGACTTCACAGCTGCTGCAGCAAAGCACAAGGTATGGAGATGGCTGCCTTGGGTAGACTGCCTCAACTTCCATCACAGCAGTCCCAGGTCGACTCTGTAAGCAGACACGTCATCAATACCAGGGACACACTAAGGCACCTCACTTACAGGCTCAGACACAAACGCCCACCTATCCACTCCATAGATGGCGCTGGTGTCTGAGCACCACCTCACCAGAGGTCAGCAACGGCTGTGTTGAGCGCTGAACCAGACTGGAAACTGGCCCTCGAGGCCAGTACACGTCGTCCTCACCAGGTGTCGTCGTCCGTTTGGAGGGGGTTTCGGGAGCTGACCCACAGATGGCGCGGTCGTCACTGCTCCGGGCTCGGACGCTGGATCCGGGTTCGTAACACCTCCCCGCCAAAAAGAATTTGGTTTGGGGTTTTATAAAAAGAAACACAAACCAAATTAGTACGGCGACACAACTCCAAATGGACTCACTTACTCTATACTTACTCTGGAATAGCGAGGCTGTCTTGTCCACAGAACCGTACCACTGGGGAACTCTCGCACAAAGGAAACTTGCAGATGTAAGGCAATGTCCTGCCTGGCGTAATCTTCCACGTCTCCACTGCGATGTCAAGCAGGGGCATCATCTCACCTCCCTCGAGTAAGAATCGGTGTAGACACGATGAGGGGCGACTCGACACTTCCCTGTGTCGTGGCACCGATGATGGCTGATCACAGACGGCATTTCTGGTACCGGTCCGACGGTCCTTCAGGGAGACAGGAACCTGGAATACAGGGGTCTGATAATTCAGAGTGACAGCGACAGCGGGTAAAACAGTACTTACAGCATACTCCTCTACTAGGTCCACACCTGGTCCCAACAGAGCTGTTCGTACGTCGCAGATGGTATTCGCTCTGCCACCGTCAGGTCGACCAACGTTCCGCATAACGCTGCATTGAGGCTCAGCTATCACGCGAGGGGTGTCAACCTGTCGGAAACAGTCACTCACATTATCATATCTCGTACCTCCTGTATCAACCATCACCTTCCAGGTCCCTTCTTCGACTGCACTACTCACTGTGCACGTCTCCAATCCCTGGGACCTCTTCCCGATGTTCAAGGGAGCCATCATCCTTCGGGTCGTCCACTGATCCTTACCGAGACCACACACGAGAATAAAACAAAATACTGCTAGGAAACATTTGGTCACCTGAGGGATAAGCTTCCTGAGCTTGAAATGTCCATAGCCGGCTACATCCATTAGCCTGGTTTGGACCAAAGAGGGCACTAGACCTTTCGAACACACCTCACATACCTCTGACGTCTGGGGAATCTCTGGCCGGTTCAATGAACGTTGTACCTTGCCATACCGCAAGTACACATCCGCCTTCGCTCCAGACTCGTTGGTATCCGTGGGTGCCTGCACACAAGGCCTCTCTTCTTGCTCAGGTACTTCTGCCATTGTAACCTCATGTTCCTTGTCGAGAGAAAAATCAGGAGACACTGCTAGAACGTTCTCAATCTGTAGGCGAGAGGACAAATTACACTTACTTAAATCCGGGTCTGTCTTTACCTGGATATTACCATTGCCCGCCGTTACCTCCGACCTTGCTGTTTCGGTAGACTCGTCCGCGACCTTGGGAAGATTGGTGTTCCAATCTGTCACCAAGTCGTTGGCTAGTACCACGTCAATCCCAGCCACAGGGAGGGTATCGACTACTGCCAACGCACATGTGCCGCTGAAGTAAGGCGAGTCGAGATGTACCGGCACTAAGGGGGCGATGTACTGCGTCCTAGGAAACCCAAACAGGACAACCTCTTGTCTCCCATCCACACTCACTCCCTCGGGTAACGAGTCTCTCACGATCAGGGACTGGGCTGCTCTACTATCTCTGAGCACTACTACAGATCTACCAGTGTGACCACTCGTTACATATCCGCTTGAAGTGTGAGGGGCAAACAAACTTGGTCCTTCCTGCGTTGCCGTCGACTGGCTTCCTGCTGGTGGTGTAACGCAGCTCATCAACATCACCTCCCTTCGTGCGCCGCCACCTCTTCTGCCTCGGCACATAGCAGCTACATGCCCTTTCTGCCCACAAGTCCAGCACACCATATTCCTCCTCGGACTCCGGTGTTTCGGACTACTAGGACTCGTCCTTCGAGGGCTACTTGGGGGCGTCTTCTTAGCGCTTTGTGGGACGGGTCTTTCCTCTTCGTCATGAGGTCTGTCAAACCGGCGTTGGTAATGCCTTGGGACGTACTTAGCAGAAGGCCTGTGCGTCAAGATGTATTCCTCAGCCATAGTGGCTGCCGCACTCAAGGTCTCTACCTGCTGTTCCTCTAAGTACGTCTTCAGGTCTCCAGACAAACAATCCTTGAAGTCCTCTAGCAGTATAAGCTGCTCGAGGTCTTCTTTGGTCTCCACCTTCCGAGAGGCACACCATTCCTGAAAAAGTCGCTCCTTGATTGTGGCGAATTCGGTGAAAGTGTGCTCTGAGGTCTTCTTCAGGTTTCTGAACTTTTGCCTGTAAGCCTCAGGTACCAATTGGTACGCCATGAGCACAACCTTCTTCACCTTGTCGTAATCGCCGGAGTCGTCAAGGGATAACGTAGAGTAGGCGATTTGGGCCTTCCCAGTCAAGACTGACTGTATCATAATGGCCCAATTCTCCTTGGCCACTCCAAAGAGGCAGCGACTTTCTCGAAGGCTGCAAAGAACTTCGAAACTTCCCTCTCATTGAATTTGGGGACCATTTTGATGTTTCTTACCGGATCGAAACCGCTGGTGTCCGTTGTTGGCCTCCGACCACCGCCTAATCGCAATACTTCTAGTTCATGTTGTCTCTGTCTTTCCTTTTCTTCTCTCTCTCGCTCTTCTTTTTGTCTTTCTCGTTCTTCTCTTTCCCGCTTCTCTTCTCTCTCTCGCTCTTCTCTTTCTCGTTTCTCTTCTCTCTCTCGCTCTTCTCTTTCTCTCTCTCTCTCTCGCTCTTCTTTCCTTTCTTCTAATTTTAAACGTCTCATCGCCATTTCTTTATCTTTCAATTCTCGTTCTAATTCTAACTTCTTCCATTCAATTTCTCGATTAATTTCCAAGGCACACATTTTGACAGTTAGCAAGCTTATATTCAGCTCACCTGCATCACTGTCAATGTCACTACCTTTATCTTCCTTTTCCATGGAAGCTATTTCCTCACCTTCCTTTGTACTAGGAGTCTCGCCTTCCTGTTTCTCCTCTGCCTTCAGGTGCCGGTGAACCTTGGACAAGATCACCACACGGGAATCACTGGCACGGATCTTGATCTCCAGGTAGGCGCTCACTAGTACAAGCTCTGGTTTGCTCAGATATTTTAATCTGGCAAGACAGTCCTCTCTGTTCAGAAAAGCCTGCACATCGTCCAGATCATCGATGGTAGCTTTCTCTGCCATTGTCACCAATGGAACACTTAACTAGCACTTGACACACCGCTTACACGTTAACACTTAACGCACCGAGCACAGTTCTACGTCAATATTGCACTTTATCGCACCAAACACTGCACTTGCCAATATTGCACGTAATCACTTCGGGCACCGCACTACGCAATATCGCACTTAATCACAGCGAACCCTTCGCTCTACAATATTGCACTGAATCACTGAGCACCGCACTAGTCACTATTGCACTTAATTGCTTAGTCACAGCGAGCACCGCACTGCACAATATTGCACTTAGTCACTCTTGAGCACCGTACAGGACATATAACGTCACAATCGTCACACACAGGGGGAATTATATACAGGGATTACGACACTTCACCACCCCTGTCAAACATACTTAACAAGTGGACGGATCCCGCTGGGGATGCCAAATATGTTACGGCCCTCTCGGGACGCAATGGGGTTCTTACTCCGATGTTATTAGAGTAAGTTGTATCCGGCCCCAAGCCAGTAGTGGCTTTCAAGGGATGCGATCCGTGACGCAAGTAACTTAAAGGGGAAGGGAAATAAAGTTAAAAACTTAAGATTATAATTACCATCACCAATAAATAATATATAAAAAGAGTACACAGGGGGAGGGGTATTAACACTATACAAGGGAATTATTCACATAATTGTCTTCTCCTGAAGACTCTGGATCCACGCTCTCGGTGCTTTTTCATGGCCTCACAACGAATCCTCTGAGAAGTTGAGCCTACCCTGGCCACAGGTCAGCCAAAACACAGGTCCACTGGGGGCACCGCCGTGGAGGCCGTCAACCACACGTCCAGCAGGTCTGCTGGCAGGTTCCGGATCAGCAAGACTGGTCAGGCCACTCCACGAACGATATAAGGGTAACGCCCTAGACAGGAGCCTCGTGTGATACCACAAATCACTCTCCTATCCTCAATATCCCAGTGGATAATCGTCTCCAGCAGTCGGTCCCGGGTAATCCTTCTACTGCCACTCCACTGGCCGGGTAACACCACAGTGTTCTTCCGGGGAACGACTTCACAGCTGCTGCAGCAAAGCACAAGGTATGGAGACGGCTGCCTTGGGTAGACTGCCTCAACTTCCATCACAGCAGTCCCAGGTCGACTCTGTAAGCAGACACGTCATCAATACCAGGGACACACTAAGGCACCTCACTTACAGGCTCAGACACAAACGCCCACCTATCCACTCCATAGATGGCGCTGGTGTCTGAGCACCACCTCACCAGAGGTCAGCAACGGCTGTGTTGAGCGCTGAACCAGACTGGAAACTGGCCCTCGAGGCCAGTACACGTCGTCCTCACCAGGTGTCGTCGTCCGTTTGGAGGGGGTTTCGGGAGCTGACCCACAGATGGCGCGGTCGTCACTGCTCCGGGCTCGGACGCTGGATCCGGGTTCGTAACAGCCTACTATGCAAGGCCCGATTTGCCTAATAAGCCAAGTTTTCCTGAATTAATATATTTTCTCTAATTTTTTTCTTATGAAATGATAAAGCAACCCATTTCATTATGTATGAGGTCAATTTTTTTTTATTGGAGTTAAAATTAACGTAAATATATGACCGAACCTAACCAACCCTACCTAACCTAACCTAACCTATCTTTATAGGTTAGGTTAGGTTAGGTAGCCGAAAAAGTTAGGTTAGGTTAGGTTAGGTAGGTTTGGTAGTCGAAAAACAATTAATTCATGAAAACTTGGCTTATTAGGCAAATCGGGACTTGCATAGTAGGCAGAGAAGTGCGTTCTGGCTACTAGGTACGATATATATATATATATATATATATATATATATATATATATATATATATATATATATATATATATATATATATATATATATATGTATATATATATATATATATATATATATATATATATATATATATATATATATATATATATATATATATATATATATATATATATTATTAAATATGACCGAAAAAGTAAGATTAATAATTCTAACGCGAATTTTCTCGATCTTTCTTATGTTTCTTTTCACTGTTGATGGTAATTGAAAAATCAATTCTCCAAAATTCATTTTTATTTCTAGTCTGACGCGACACTTGAACGCGTTTCGTAATAACTTATCACATTTTCAAAGACTTTTAGTTTACACACACACATCTATTACTTGCAAACAGAGTTCTTACTTATGCTATGATTTATACAGCTTGTTCAATCCTAACCTAACCAACCCAACCAACCAACCTAACCAACCAACATAACCAACCCAACCAACCCAACCAACCAACCAACCCAACCAACCTAACCAACCTAACCAACCAACCTAATCTAACCAACCAACCCAACCTAACTAACCAACCAACCAACCAACCTAGGCAACCTAATCTAACCAACCAACCTAACCTAACCTAACCAACCAACCAACCTAACCAACCAACCTAAGCTATCTAACCTAACCAAGCAACCTAACCAACCAACCTAAGCTATCAAACCTAACCAACCAACCTAACCTAACCAACCAACACAACTAACCTAACCAACCAACCTAACCAACCAACCAACCAACCTAACCTAACCAACCTAACCAACCATCCTAACCAACGTAACCAACCAACCTAATCAACCTAACCAACTTAACCAACCAACCTAACCAACGTAACCAACGT
The DNA here is from genome assembly GCF_040958095.1 of Procambarus clarkii. NCBI lineage: Eukaryota > Metazoa > Arthropoda > Malacostraca > Decapoda > Cambaridae > Procambarus > Procambarus clarkii. The sequence goes on from NC_091173.1 coordinate 42,088,725, forward strand.
AACCAACCAACCTAACCAACGTAACCAAACTAACCAACCAACCTAAGCAACGTAACCAACCTAAGCAACGTAACCAACCAATCTAAGCAACGTAACCAACCTAACCAACGTAACCAACCAACCTAAGCAACGTAACCAACCTAACCTAAGCAACCTAACCTAAGCAACCTAACCTAAGCAACCTAACCTAACCAACCAACCTAACCAACGTAACCAAACTAACCAACCAACCTAAGCAACGTAACCAACCAACCTAAGCAACGTAACCAACCTAACCAACCAACCTAAGCAACGTAACCAACCTAACCAACCAACCTAAGCAACGTAACCAACCTAACCTAAGCAACCTAACCTAAGCAACCTAACTTAACCAACCAACCTAACCAACCTATCCTCCCTTCTTATTATCTGACACGAACCTTAGGTTCGTTGCAGAGTCCATGAGTGTCTGTGTGCGTGTCCGTGTGAGTGTCCGTGTCCGTGTATCCAAGGGGTTTTGGGTCCAGGAAGCTATTTGTGTCGACCCAAATTGCCTCTCTTCTCCCCACCTGAAATCCAGGTGGATTGAAAGACCTGCCCGAGGTCAGTGGATCCAGGTATCCGTCCGTGAGCCCCCGGACTTCAACCCTTCCCCACATTCCAATTGGTCGGTCAATCAATCTTCGGCTATCCAGAGAATCTATCGAAACTGATGCTCCTACAGGAGGGGACACACAGAGAAATCTGTGCCCTGTACTTGCAACCGTTCCGACAGGCTCGAACGCAGGTCTATCCAGATTAGGAACTTGTACTATCCGACTAGGCCATGCTGGAGTTGCCTTCTGAATCAAATTTGGCACTTGTATTTATATCTCATAGCAAGGTTAGTTAGTATCTATTTATCAACAGTTGCAATGATTGACATGCGAAGTTGTTAATTTGTGTTGACAGTTAGAAATACCTAACAGCTTTGTTTGATAAGGTTGCAGTCCAGTGAGGCAGTTTCATGAATGAATATTGGAGAATTTAGGCTAACTGACATGTGTGTGTGTGTGTGTTTAAAAGTATGTATTAATTAATAATTAGTGTGGTGTTTCCATATGAGTTTGTGAATGGTAAACAAGCAATGCAATATCTAATATGTGCTATTTTAGGCCTCGTTCTGTAAAATACATGTTTTACTAGGGAAGGAAAATCCGGTTTGTTTTATTCCTCGTTTTATTTCAAGAATAAATAGTACATAGGCGAAGGAACGAAGGTTTTGGCTGGTTAAAAATAGCGTTGTGGCCGCCATTTTCTGTGTTGGGCCTTGGGGGGGGGGGTTATTGATGGGGCTGTGTGGGGGGTAGGGGTACGGCGGCAGAAATTGTCGGGGGGGGGGGGGAAGGGAGGGCGGAGGGTTGGCAGTTAGGTATTTAAATTTAATTTTGTAAGATAGGTTAGGTGGTGTAGCTACCTGGTGATGGTAGTGGTGGAGCTACCTGGTGATGGTAGTGGTGTAGCTACCTGGTGATGGTAGTGGTGGAGCTACCTGGTGATGGTAGTGGTGAAGCTACCTGGTGATGGTAGTGGTGGAGCTACCTGGTGATGGTAGTGGTGGAGCTACCTGGTGATGGTAGTGGTGGAGCTACCTGGTGATGGTAGTGGTGTAGCTACCTGGTGATGGTAGTGGTGGAGCTACCTGGTGATGGTAGTGGTGTAGCTACCTGGTGATGGTAGTGGTGGAGCTACCTGGTGATGGTAGTGGTGGAGCTACCTGGTGATGGTAGTGGTGGAGCTACCTGGTGATGGTAGTGGTGTAGCTACCTGGTGATGGTAGTGGTGGAGCTACCTGGTGATGGTAGTGGTGGAGCTACCTGGTGATGGTAGTGGTGGAGCTACCTGGTGATGGTAGTTGTGTAGGTACCTGGTGATGGTAGTGGTGGAGCTACCTGGTGATGGTAGTGGTGGAGCTACCTGGTGATGGTAGTGGTGTAGCTACCTGGTGATGGTAGTGGTGGAGCTACCTGGTGATGGTAGTGGTGGAGCTACTTGGTGATGGTAGTGGTGGAGCTACCTGGTGATGGTAGTGGTGTAGCTACCTGGTGATGGTAGTCGTGGAGCTACCTGGTGATGGTAGTGGTGGAGCTACCTGGTGATGGTAGTGGTGGAGCTACCTGGTGATGGTAGTTGTGTAGGTACCTGGTGATGGTAGTGGTGGAGCTACCTGGTGATGGTAGTGGTGTAGCTACCTGGTGATGGTAGTGGTGGAGCTACCTGGTGATGGTAGTGGTGGAGCTACCTGGTGATGGTAGTGGTGGAGCTACCAGGTGATGGTAGTGGTGTAGCTACCTGGTGATGGTAGTGGTGTAGCTACCTGGTGATGGTAGTGGTGGAGCTACCTGGTGATGGTAGTGGTGGAGCTACCTGGTGATGGTAGTGGTGGAGCTACCAGGTGATGGTAGTGGTGTAGCTACCTGGTGATGGTAGTGGTGGAGCTACCTGGTGATGGTAGTGGTGGAGCTACCTGGTGATGGTAGTGGTGGAGCTACCTGGTGATGGTAGTGGTGTAGCTACCTGGTGATGGTAGTGGTGGAGCTACCTGGTGATGGTAGTGGTGGAGCTACTTGGTGATGGTAGTGGTGGAGCTACCTGGTGATGGTAGTGGTGTAGCTACCTGGTGATGGTAGTGGTGGAGCTACCTGGTGATGGTAGTGGTGGAGCTACCTGGTGATGGTAGTGGTGGAGCTACCTGGTGATGGTAGTTGTGTAGGTACCTGGTGATGGTAGTGGTGTAGCTACCTGGTGATGGTAGTGGTGGAGCTACCTGGTGATGGTAGTGGTGTAGCTACCTGGTGATGGTAGTGGTGTAGCTACCTGGTGATGGTAGTGGTGGAGCTACCTGGTGATGGTAGTGGTGGAGCTACCTGGTGATGGTAGTGGTGGAGCTACCAGGTGATGGTAGTGGTGTAGCTACCTGGTGATGGTAGTGGTGTAGCTACCTGGTGATGGTAGTGGTGGAGCTACCAGGTGATGGTACTGGTGTAGCTACCTGGTGATAGTAGTGGTGTAGCTACCTGGTGATGGTAGTGGTGGAGCTACCTGGTGATGGTAGTGGTGTAGCTACCTGGTGATGGTAGTTGTGTAGCTACCTGGTGATGGTAGTGGTGGAGCTACCAGGTGATGGTAGTGGTGGAGCTACCTGGTGATGGTAGTGGTGTAGCTACCTGGTGATGGTAGTGGTGGAGCTACCAGGTGATGGTAGTGGTGTTGCTACCTGGTGATGGTAGTGGTGGAGCTACCAGGTGATGGTAGTGGTGTAGCTACCTGGTGATGGTAGTGGTGTAGCTACCTGGTGATGGTAGTGGTGGAGCTACCAGGTGATGGTAGTGGTGTAGCTACCTGGTGATGGTAGTTGTGTAGCTACCTGGTGATGGTAGTGGTGGAGCTACCTGGTGATGGTAGTGGTGGAGCTACCTGGTGATGGTAGTGGTGGAGCTACCAGGTGATGGTAGTGGTGGAGCTACCTGGTGATGGTAGTGGTGTAGCTACCTGGTGATGGTAGTGGTGGAGCTACCAGGTGATGGTAGTAGTGTAGCTACCTGGTGATGGTAGTGGTGGAGCTACCTGGTGATGGTAGTGGTGTAGCTACCTGGTGATGGTAGTGGTGTAGCTACCTGGTGATGGTAGTGGTGGAGCTACCAGGTGATGGTAGTGGAGGAGCTACCTGGTGATGGTAGTAGTGTAGCTACCTGGTGATGGTAGTGGTGGAGCTACCAGGTGATGGTAGTAGTGTAGCTACCTGGTGATGGTAGTAGTGTAGCTACCAGGTGATGGTAGTGGTGTAGCTACCTGGTGATGGTAGTGGTGTAGCTACCTGGTGATGGTAGTGGTGGAGCTACCAGGTGATGGTAGTTGTGTAGCTACCAGGTGATGGTAGTGGTGGAGCTACCTGGTGATGGTAGTTGTGTAGCTACCAGGTGATGGTAGTGGTGGAGCTACCTGGTGATGGTAGTGGTGGAGCTACCTGGTGATGGTAGTTGTGTAGCTACCTGGTGATGGTAGTTGTGTAGCTACCTGGTGATGGTAGTGGTGGAGCTACCTGGTGATGGTAGTGGTGTAGCTACCTGGTGATGGTAGTAGTGTAGCTACCTGGTGATGGTAGTGGTGTAGCTACCTGGTGATGGTAGTGGTGGAGCTACCTGGTGATGGTAGTTTTGTGGCTACCTGGTGATAGTAGTGGAGGAGCTACCTGGTGATGGTAGTGGTGTAGCTACCAGGTGATGGTAGTGGTGGAGCTACCTGGTGATGGTAGTGGTGTAGCTACCAGGTGATGGTAGTGGTGGAGCTACCTGGTGATGGTAGTGGTGTAGCTACCTGGTGATGGTAGTGGAGGAGCTACCTGGTGATGGTAGTGGTATAGCTACCTGGTGATGGTAGTGGTGGAGCTACCTGGTGATGTTGGTGGTGCAGCTACCTGGTGATGGTAGTGGAGGAGCTACCTGGTGATGGTAGTGGTGCAGCTACCTGGTGATGGTAGTGGTGGAGCTACCTGGTGATGGTAGTGGAGGAGCTACCTGGTGATGGTAGTGGTGTAGCTACCTGGTGATGGTAGTGGTGGAGCTACCTGGTGATGGTAGTGGAGGAGCTACCTGGTGATGGTAGTGGTGGAGCTACCTGGTGATGGTAGTGGTGGAGCTACCTGGTGATGGTAGTGGTGGAGCTACCTGGTGATGGTAGTGGAGGAGCTACCTGGTGATGGTAGTGGTGTAGCTACCTGGTGATGGTAGTGGTGTAGCTACCTGGTGATGGTAGTGGTGGAGCTACCAGGTGATGGTAGTGGTGTAGCTACCTGGTGATGGTAGTGGTGGAGCTACCTGGTGATGGTAATGGTGGAGCTACCTGGTGATGGTAGTGGTGTAGCTACCTGGTGATGGTAGTGGTGGAGCTACCTGGTGATGGTAGTGGAGGAGCTACCTGGTGATGGTAGTGGTGTAGCTATCTACATCTGTGTGTGTGTGTACTCGCCTGTTTGTGTCTGCAGGATCGAGCATTGACTCTTGCATACCGCCTTTCGTGCATTGGTTGTTTACAGCAATGACAATAGTCATGAATAGTATTGGCTTCCACAACCTGTTCCTGAAGTACATTCTATTTTTCCACTACTCTCACGCTAAAAGAAAACTTCTTAATAATATCCCTGTGACTCATCTGAGTTTCCAGCTTTCACCCATGTCCCTCTAACTCTATTACTATTCCGTGAGAACATTTCGTCCCATTTCACTCTGTCAATCCCCCTGAGTACCTTATACGTTCCTATCAAGTCCCCCCTCTCCCTTCTTCTTTCTAGTGTCGTAATGCACAGTTCCTTCATGCGCTCCTCCTACCCCATCCCTCGTAACTCTGGGACGAGTCTCGTTGCAAACCTCTGAACCTTTTCCAGTTTCCTTATATGCTTCTTCAGATGGGGACTCCATGATGAGGCGGCATACTCTAAGACTTGCCTCACGAAGGCAGTGTAAAGCTCTCTAAATACCTCTTTTCATAGGTTTCTGAATGATGTTCTAACTTTTGCCAGTGTAGAGTACACTGCTGTCGTTATCCTATTTATATGTGCTTCAGGAGATAGATTAGGTGATATGTCCACCCCCAGGTCTTTTTCTCGCGTCGTCACAGGTAAGCAGTTCCCCTTCATTGTGTACTGTCCCTTTGGTCTCCTATCACATAGTCCCATTTCCTTAACTTTACATTTGCTCGTGTTGAACTTCAGGAGTCATTTCTCTGACCATCTCTGCAACCTGTTCAGGTCCTCTTGGATGATCCAGCAATCATCATCTGTCACAACTCTTATCGTCAACTTTGTGTCATCCGCGGACTTTGACATGTAGGACTGTACAACTGTAAACATGTCGTTAACATAAATTAGAAATCCACTGATCCCTGAGCTACTTCACTCGTTACTGTTCGCCAGTCCGACTTCTCACCCCTTACCGTAACTCTTTGGCTCCTTCCAGTTAGGAAATTCCTTATTTATGCTAGGACCTTTCCTCCCATTCCCGCTTCCCTCTCGAGTTTGAAAAGCAGTCTCATGTGCGGTACTGTATCAAAGGCTTTTTGGCAGTTCAGAAATATGCAGTCTACCCAACTATCTCTGTCCTGTCTTATCCTCGTGATATTATCATAGAATTGCAGAAGGTTTGTTAAGCATGATTTCCCTTTCCAGAACCCATGTTGATGTTTGTTCACATACCTAACATTCTCCAGGTGTGCAACCACTCGTAGCCTAATTATTCTTTCCAGTATTTTACAGGGGATGATTGTCAGTGATATAGTGATGTGTGTGTATATATGTGTGTACTCACCTATATGTACTCACCTATATGTGCTTGCAGGATCGAGCATTGACTCTTGGATCCCGCCTTTCTAGCTATCGGTTGTTTACAGCAATGACTCCTGTCCCATTTCCCTATCATACCTAGTTTTAAAAGTATGAATAGTATTTGCTTCCACAACCTGTTCCCCAAGTGCATTCCATTTTTCTACTACTCTCACGCTAAAAGAAAACTTCCTAACATCTCTGTGACTCATCTGAGTTTCCAGTTTCCACCCATGTCCCCTCGTTCTGTTATTATTACGTGTGAACATTTCATCTATTTCCACTTTGTCAATTCCCCTGAGTATTTTATATGTCCCTATCATATCTCCTCTCTCCCTTCTTTTCTCTAGTGTCGTAAGGTTCAGTTCCTTCAGCCGCTCTTCATATCCCATCCCTCGTAGCTCTGGGACAAGCCTCGTCGCAAACCTCTGAACCTTCTCCAGTTTCTTTATGTGTTTCTTCAGGTGGGGGCTCCATGATGGCGCGGCATACTCTAAGACGGGTCTCACGTAGGCAGTGTAAAGCGCCCTAAAAGCTTCCTCATTTAGGTTTCTGAATGAAGTTCTAATTTTCGCCAGTGTAGAGTACGCTGCTGTCGTTATCCTATTTATATGTGCCTCAGGAGTTAGATTAGGTGTCACATCCACTCCCAGGTCTCTTTCTCGAAACGTTACAGGTAGGCTGTTCCCCTTCATTGTGTACTGTCCCTTTGGTCTCCTGTCACCTGATCCCATTTCCATAACTTTACATTTACTGGTGTTAAACTCCAGTAGCCATTTCCCTGACCATCTCTGCAGCCTGTTTAAGTCCTCTTGGAGGATCCTACAATCCTCGTCTGTCACAACTCTTCTCATTAATTTTGCGTCATCTGCAAACATTGACATGTATGATTCCACTCCTGTAAACATATCATTTACGTAAATTAGAAAGAGGATTGGTCCCAGCACCGATCCTTGAGGTACTCCACTTGTTACTGTTCGCCAGTCCGACTTTTCGCCCCTTACCATTACCCTCTGGCTCCTTCCTGTTAGGTAGTTCTTCACCCATACTAGGGCCTTTCCGCTTACTCCTGCCTGCCTCTCAAGTTTGTATAGCAGTCTCATGTGCGGTACCGTATCAAAGGCCTTTTGGCAGTCAAGAAATATGCAGTCTGCCCAGCCTTCTCTGTCCTGCCTTATCCTTGTTACTTTATCATAGAATTCTAAAAGGTTTGTTAGGCATGATTTCCCTGTCCAGAACCCATGTTGGTGCTTGTTTACAAACCCAATGCTCTCCAGGTGCTCAACAAGTCTTAGCCTAATTATTCTTTCAAGAATTTTGCAGGGGATGCTTGTCAGTGATACGGGTCTGTAGTTAAGTGCCTCCTCCCTATCACCCTTTTTGAAAATCGGTACGACATTTGCCTCCTTCCAGCAACTGGGCAATTCTCCCGACATAAGTGACTCATTAAAGATCATTGCCAGAGGCACGCTGAGACCCTGCGCTGCCTCTTTGAGTATCCACGGTGATACTTTGTCTGGTCCAACAGCTTTATTTGCATCCAGTGTTGTCAACTGTTTCATTACATCCTCTGCTGTCACCTCTATATCCGATAGTCTTTCATCTTGGGTAATCTCTTCTAACAATGGGAGCTGCTCAGGCTCGGTTGTGAACACTCCATGGAATTTTGCATTCAGTACCTCGCAGATTTCCTTGTCGCTTTCTGTATATGCCCCTTCTGTTTTCCTCAGTCTTGTCACTTGGTCATTTACCGACATCTTCCTTCTTATATGGCTATGTAGTAATTTTGGTTGCTTTTTCGCTTTGACTGCAATATCGTTCTCATAATTTCTTTCCGACACTCGTCTTATGTTAATGTAATCATTCCTAGCTCTGTTACATCTAATCCTGTTGTCCTCTGTCCTTTGTCTTCTGTACTTCCTCCACTCCCTCCTGCTTCTCACCTTTGCTTCCTGACACTGTCTATTAAACCATGGGTTATTATATTCCCTCCTGCTTTTTTCCTTTATTGTTGGAATAAATCTATCTTCAGCCTCCTTGCATTTCAATATGACTTGGTTCATCATACCTTGCACTGTTTTTCCTCTAAGTTCTTCCTCCCACTGCACTTCTCCCAGGTAGTCCCTTATCCTTCTGTAGTCCCCTTTTCTGTAATCAAGTCTCCTTTCCCGGACCTCTTGTCCTTTGGTCACAATTTTAAGCTCCATCATGTAGTCAAAGACTAGGACACAATGGTCACTAGCTCCTAGTGGTATTTCATGTTCCAACTGCTCGATGTCTTCTACATTCTGAGTGATAATGAGATCTAATAGGCTGGGCGTATCCCCTCCTCTTTCCCTAGTATCTTCTTTCACATGCTGTGTTAGGAAATTCCTGTCAATAACGTCTACCAGCTTCGCTCCCCAGGTCTCCTCCCCGCCATGGGGATTCCTCGTTTCCCAATTTATCTCTCCGTGATTTAGGTCCCCCATGACCAGCAGCTTCGCTCTCATTCTATGCGCTAAAGTTGCTGCCCTCTGCAGTTCATCCATACATGTCTTGTTGCTGTCCTCGTACTCCTGCCTGGGCCTTCTACTGTTTGGTGGGGGATTGTAGAGTACCAAGATTACAATCTTCTTCCCATCCACTGTCAGAGTTCCATGTATGAAGCTTGTGCTTTCATTGGTACCCGGATTTTCCAGCTCATCAAACTTCCATTTCCGCTTTATTAGTAGTGCCACTCCTCCTCCCTGTCTCTGTGTCCTTTCTTTTCTTATCACCTGGTACCCCTCTGGAAAGATTGCATCCGAGATCATGCCATTTATTTTAGTTTCCACTATTGCCACTATGTCTGGGTCTGCCTCACTAACTCTTTCTTTTATCTCTTCTGCTTTATTGGCTACCCCATCAGCATTGGTGTACCAAACCTTGAGACTCTTCTTGGAAACTCGGGTGTCAGAGTTCCCCCTTTCACCAGGGGTCTGGGGGGAACTGTGGGGTGTCTGGGGGGCAAGTGGGGGCTGTGGGGGTGAGTGGGGGGGTGCTAGGGGGGTGCCTGGGAGTGCCTGGTAGGCGAATGGGGTCTGGGCATCTAGGGGGGTAGGAAGGGCATAATGGGTCTGAAAGTTAGGGGTCTGAATAGCATAGGGGGGTTGAGAAATAGAGTGAGACTGAGAGTCAGATAGAGGTTGAGAGGTTGGGGGGAAGAGGGATACAGAGGGCGGAGAGCTGAGATGAGAATGGAGCATGGGTGCTGGGAGTGGAAGAGAGGGTATATTAGTTAGGGGGGAATCGGGGGTAGGTGGGGGTTTTGGGGTAGAAGAGGGGAAGAGGGAGATGGGGGAAGGTGTTAGGGGGTCACAAGGTGAGGGGGTTAAATGTGGGCTGGAGGTGCATAGGAGGGGTGAGGGTTGGGTGGGGTTTGGGGGTGAGTGGAAGAGGGGTGCAGTGGAAGCTGGGATGGAGTAGATGGAATTGAAGTCAATGGGGTAGAAGGGGCAGGGGAGTGGGAAGGGGTATTTGGGGAGGGGGGATGGGAAGGTGGGTTTGGGGAGGGCATGGCTTGACCCACTGGGGTCGCTGACAAGTGTGATGTAGCAGGGGCAGGGGAATCGTTGTGGAGGTGCAAATGTGGAAGGGACAGGGGGGTTGTGGGAGGCTGAGGCAGGGGGGATGTATAGGAGGGCTGAGTTGGGGAGGATGCGACCTGGGAGGTGACCTGGGAGGTGCCCTGGGAGGTGACCTGGGATGTGACCTGGGAGGTGAGACTATTTCGGTGTCGTTGTTGCCATCTATTTTTGTGGGCTGTTTGCTCATCTTTCGTCATAAACCTCTCTATAAACACATTGTAATGGGTTTCACTTCCTCTGAGTAAATGCTTGCTCCTCATTATGTACTCCACTGCCTCCTCATTGGAGAATTGCACCAGAACAGGTCTATTCTTGGTACAATTGTAAGGTCCAACCCGTCGATTGATATCCACCTCTCGTTCTGCCATCTCTGCTCCAATACACCTCAATATCTCGTGCAATTCGTATTTTTCTGTTTCTATTCTCTCTTGTCTTGTTGGTGCCCTAGATTCGAATAATCCATGTATTATAATAGACCGTCTCCTCAGTAATTCATTGTCATGCTGGTAGCCTGTCCCCTGGGGATTCCCCATCCCAACCGCAGTCACTAACCCATCCCCCACTAATCCTCTGTCCTTAGCCATGCTGTTAATCCTTCCTAATTCGTTTGTGATACGAGCACATTCCCTCTCCCAGTCCTCTCTTCCCTTCCTAATCTCTTCCTGAACATAGAGCATAAATTCTTGTTTCTGCCTCTCTACCGCATCCTGTATTTGCTGAAATACCTCACTTTTAATCCCCTGGATTAGATCCTCCAACCAATCACTCCTTCTCTCTACAAATTTCCCTATTAATTTGTCTATAAATCTGTCCTCCTCCTCATCCCTGCTGGTGATTGACCTTGAACCCCTTCTAGTCATTGCAGTAACAATCCAGCCAAAAAGGCGCTCCTCAATACCTTGCACAATCTGCCAACACAATAGGTGAGTGAATCTCCAATCGTCGTCCCACGTGATGATAGAAGGGTTGCTGCGAGGTGAGGTCACGCGGTCAGAGGTCGGTGATGTCTGCTGCTTCCACACTGCACAGTATTTCCTCACTATTTTGAATTACGCTAATTAAACTGTTTTTCTTCACTACCTTATGGCTCTGGTCAAAACCCAAGGTTTTTTCATTCACTTGTACATTCACTTATAGTCTTTTTCACTTCGAAGTTGCCTGATTACCCCTCCCACTCCACTAGTGACCAGGAGCTCCGAACCCACGTCCACCCAACACGATGGTCACAAGACAAGTGTGTGTGTGTGTGTGTGTGTGTGTGTGTGTGTGTGTGTGTGTGTGTGTGTGTGTGTGTGTGTGTGTGTGTGTGTGTGTGTGTGTGTGTGTGTGTGTGTGTATATATGTGTGTGTATGTGTACTCACCTAGTTGTGCTTGCGGGGGTTGAGCTCTGGCTCTTTGGTCCCGCCTCTCAACCGTCAATCAACAGGTGTACAGATTGCTGAGCCTATTGGGCTCTATCATATCTACACTTGAAACTGTGTATGGAGTCAGCCTCCAGCACATCACTTCCTATTGCATTCCATTTGTCAACCACTCTGACACTAAAAAAGTTCTTTCTAATATCTCTGTGGCTCATTTGGGCGCTCAGTTTCCACTTGTGTCCCCTTGTACGTGTGTGTTCCTTGTGTTAAATAGCCTTGTGTGTGTGTGTGTGCGAGGGGGGGGGGGTTGGGTGTTTCGTGGGTTTCGTGTGGCAAAAAAAAAATCAGTTGATTGACCGTTGGGAGCGGGCCGGTAGAGCCAGAGCTCAACCCTCGTAAGCACAATTAGGTGAATACTCTCGGCCACTCGCTCGCAACACTTTGCCGTAGGTGGGGGGGGTGGGGGGGTGGAACAATAACACTTTGCCGTCGGGGAGAGGGAGAGACAATAACACTTTGCCGTGGGAGGAAGATATCACTTTGCCGTGGGAGGAAGATATCACTTTGCCGTGGGAGGAAGATATCACTTTGCCGTGGGAGGAAGATATCACTTTGCCGTGGGAGGAAGATATCACTTTGCCGTTAGGGGGGAACTTCCATGGCTGTTGGGGGGGGGGTACTACCACGGCCGTTGGAGGGATACTACCACGGCTATGATGGGGGACTACCACGGCCGTTGGGGGAGGACTAACACGGCCGTGTGGGGGAGGACTAACACGGCCGTGTGGGGGAGGACTAACACGGCTGTGTGGGGAGGACTAACACGGCCGTGTGGGGGGAGGACTTACACGGCCGTGTGGGGGGGGGGGGACTACCACGGCCGTGTGGGGGGGACTAACACGGCCGTGTGGGGGGAGGGACTACCACGGCCGTGTGGGGGGGGGGACTACCACGGCCGTGTGGGGAGGACTAACACGGCCGTGTGGGGAGGACTAACACGGCCGTGTGGGGGGACTACCACGGCCGTGTGTGGGGACTACCACGGCCGTGTGGGGGGACTACCACGGCCGTGTGGGGGGACTACCACGGCCGTGTGGGGGGACTACCACGGCCGTGTGGGGGGACTACCACGGCCGTGGGGGGAGGACTAACACGGCCGTGTGGTGAGGACTAACACGGCCGTGTGGGGGGGGGGGGGACTACCACGGCCGTGTGGGGGGACTAACACGGCCGTGTGGGGGGGGGGGAGGACTATAACACGGCCGTGTGGGGGGGACTAACACGGCCGTGTGGGGGGGGGACTAACACGGCCGTGGGGGGGGGAGGACTAACACGGCCGTGTGGGGGGGGACTACCACGGCCGTGTGGGGAGGACTAACACGGCCGTGTGGGGGGACTACCACGGCCGTGTGGGGGGACTACCACGGCCGTGTGGGGAGGACTAACACGGCCGTGTGGTGAGGACTAACACGGCCGTGTGGGGGGGGAGGACTACCACGGCCGTGTGGGGGAACTAACACGGCCGTGTGGGGGGGGACTACCACGGCCGTGTGGGGAGGACTAACACGGCCGTGTGGGGAGGACTACCACGGCCGTGTGGGGGGACTAACACGGCCGTGTGGGGGGGAGGACTAACACGGCCGTGTGGGGAGGACTAACACGGCCGTGTGGGGAGGACTAACACGGCCGTGTGGGGAGGACTAACACGGCCGTGTGGGGGGGACTACCACGGCCGTGTGGGGGGGACTACCACGGCCGTGTGGGGAGGGCTAACACGGCCGTGTGGGGAGGACTAACACGGCCGTGTGGGGGGGTGGGACTACCACGGCCGTGTGGGGGAGGACTAACACGGCCGTGTGGGGGGGGGACTACCACGGCCGTGTGGGGAGGACTAACACGGCCGTGTGGGGGGGGGGGACTACCACGGCCGTGTGGGGGGGACTAACACGGCCGTGTGGGGAGGACTAACACGGCCGTGTGGGGAGGACTAACACGGTCGTGTGGGGAGGACTAACACGGCCGTGTGGGGGGGGGACTACTACGGCCGTGTGGGGAGGACTAACACGGCCGTGTGGGGGGGGACTACTACGGCCGTGTGGGGAGGACTAACACGGCCGTGTGGGGGGGGGACTACCACGGCCGTGTGGGGGGGGACTACTACGGCCGTGTGGGGGGGACTACTACGGCCGTGTGGGGGGGGGACTACTACGGCCGTGTGGGGAGGACTAACACGGCCGTGTGTGGGGGGGACTACCACGGCCGTGTGGGGGGGGGACTACTACGGCCGTGTGGGGAGGACTAACACGGCCGTGTGTGGGGGGGACTACTACGGCCGTGTGGGGAGGACTAACACGGCCGTGTGGGGGGGACTACCAATGCCGTGTGGGGGGGGGGACACTACGGCCGTGTGAGGGGGGTACTACCACGGCCGTGTGGGGGGGGGGGGGTACTACCACGGCCGTTGGGGGGATACTACCACGGCCTTGGGGAGGATTGTTAAATAAAAGGGGTGCTGTACTATGGGGAATCTAGTGCTATTCAGGGGTAAGGTCAGTCAGAATAAAGATGCATCTATTTGGGGAGATCAGTAAGGCCCGGCCCCCATGGAAACTAGAAGTAGTGCTGACTACTTGGCTACACAACAAGGTCAGTCTAGGGAATGATCACGATCTCCTACACAGGAAGAACGATACTCTTATAATTCATGTACTTATTAACCCCTTAACAGCCCCCCATATACATTCACACCAATAACAATAATAATAATAACTTTACCACACCACCTTACGTTAAAAGCCTTGGTCCACATAAGCAGGATACAAGGTTTTACGCTGAACACAAGCTAGGGTAAAGCTCTACTACTGAATTACTTGAAGTTAGAGTCAGCTTAGGGTAGGGGGTTCCAATGGAACCCCCTTTAGAATAACTAGTAATAAAACTCTAAAAACACCTACTACACACAAAATATACTACTCTACACATAGAACATGAGTATGCCAGACATGGAATAATGTACTCAGTATATACTTATCTTGAACAAGACACAGAAATAAGGAAACGAAGAGGAAGGAGAGGAGGTTCCTTTCACCACAGCCAGCCACCAGAGAAGGCCGCTTCAGCCCAGATCAGCCTCCCGCATTCTGTGGTGCCGGGAAGAGCCTAATTGATTGTGCAGCTATACACATTAAAACATTTTCCCCTATGCCTCTTATTGTTACTTTACTCTTCTGAGGATAGTTAATCTTATAACAATGTTACTTAATCCACAACAAGCTCAAGAGTCTGCTTTGTGAGCAACAAGAATTGTCTACGTCTGGCAGGGAAGATACGAACAATTACACGTCGACAAGCGTGTCCACTACTACAAGGTAATTTATTTAGTTCAATTTTGACCTCTGGTTTCCAACTAAAGAACCCAGGGTCGTAAAAAGGACTAACACGGCCGTGGGGGGGGGGGGGGAGGACTAACACGGCCGTGTGGGGGGGGACTACCACGGCCGTGTGGGGAGGACTAACACGGCCGTGTGGGGGGAGGACTAACACGGCCGTGTGGGGAGGACTAACACGGCCGTGTGAGGGGAGGACTAACACGGCCGTGTGGGGAGGACTAACACGGCCGTGTGGGGGGGGGGAGGACTACCACGGCTGTGTGGGGGGGGACTACCACGGCCGTGTGGGGAGGACTAACACGGCCGTGTGGTGAGGACTAACACGGCCGTGTGGGGGGGGGGGGGACTACCACGGCCGTGTGGGGGAACTAACATGGCCGTGTGGGGGGGGGGGAGGACTAACACGGCCGTGTGGAGTGAACGAACACGGCCGTGTGGGGGGGGACTAGCACGGCCGTGTGGGGGGGACTAACACGGCCGTGGGGGGTGGGACTACCACGGCCGTGTGGGGGAGGACTAACACGGCAGTGTGGGGGGGGGACTACCACGGCCGTGTGGGGAGGACTAACACGGCCGTGTGGGGGAGGACCAACACGGCCGTGTGGGGGGAAGACTAACACGGCCGTGTGGGGAGGACTAACACGGCCGTGTGGGGGGGGGGACTACCACGGCCGTGTGGGCGTGTGGGGGGGACTAACACGGCCGTGTGGGGAGGACTAACACTGCCGTGTGGGGAGGACTAACACGGCCGTGTGGGGGGGGGGGACTACCATGGCCGTGTGGGGGGGACTACCACGGCCGTGTGGGGAGGACTAACACGGCCGTGTGGGGGGAGGACTAACACGGCCGTGTGGGGAGGACTAACACGGCCGTGTGGGGGGGGACTACCACGGCCGTGTGGGGGGACTAACACGGCCGTGTGGGGAGGACTAACACGGCCGTGTGAGGAGGACTAACACGGCCGTGTGGGGGGGGGACTACTACGGCCGTGTGGGGAGGACTAACACGGCCGTGTGGGGGGGGGACTACCACGGCCGTGTGGGGGGGGGACACTACGGTCGTGTGAGGGGGGTACTACCACGGCCGTGTGGGGGGGGGGGGGGGTACTACCACGGCCGTTGGGGGGATACTACCACGGCCTTGGGGAGGATTGTTAAATAAAAGGGGTGCTGTACTATGGGGAATCTAGTGCTATTCAGGGGTAAGGTCAGTCAGAATAAAGATGCATCTATTTGGGGAGATCAGTAAGGCCCGGCCCCCATGGAAACTAGAAGTAGTGCTGACTACTTGGCTACACAACAAGGTCAGTCTAGGGAATGATCACGATCTCCTACACAGGAAGAACGATACTCTTATAATTCATGTACTTATTAACCCCTTAACAGCCCCCCATATACATTCACACCAATAACAATAATAATAATAACTTTACCACACCACCTTACGTTAAAAGCCTTGGTCCACATAAGCAGGATACAAGGTTTTACGCTGAACACAAGCTAGGGTAAAGCTCTACTACTGAATTACTTGAAGTTAGAGTCAGCTTAGGGTAGGGGGTTCCAATGGAACCCCCTTTAGAATAACTAGTAATAAAACTCTAAAAACACCTACTACACACAAAATATACTACTCTACACATAGAACATGAGTATGCCAGACATGGAATAATGTACTCAGTATATACTTATCTTGAACAAGACACAGAAATAAGGAAACGAAGAGGAAGGAGAGGAGGTTCCTTTCACCACAGCCAGCCACCAGAGAAGGCCGCTTCAGCCCAGATCAGCCTCCCGCATTCTGTGGTGCCGGGAAGAGCCTAATTGATTGTGCAGCTATACACATTAAAACATTTTCCCCTATGCCTCTTATTGTTACTTTACTCTTCTGAGGATAGTTAATCTTATAACAATGTTACTTAATCCACAACAAGCTCAAGAGTCTGCTTTGTGAGCAACAAGAATTGTCTACGTCTGGCAGGGAAGATACGAACAATTACACGTCGACAAGCGTGTCCACTACTACAAGGTAGTTTATTTAGTTCAATTTTGACCTCTGGTTTCCAACTAAAGAACCCAGGGTCGTAAAAAGGACTAACACGGCCGTGTGGGGAGGACTAACACGGCCGTGTGGGGGTGACTAACACGGCCGTGTGGGGGTGGGCGACTACCACGGCCGTGTGGGGAGGATTAACACGGCCGTGTGGGGGGATACTACCACGGCCTTGGGGGGGACTACCACGGCTATGATGGGGGATTACAACGGCCGTGGAGGGGGACTACCACGGCCGAGGGGGGACTACCACGGCCGTGGACTAACACACACAGACCCACGGAGACTGCCCAAATACCTTCAGCAGCAGTTGGTGTTCCCAGGCAGGTCACCCATCCAAGTACTAACCAAAGTCAACGGTGCTTAACCTGACAGATGTATGGGAGGAGATGCAGTGTTCTCAAGGTGATAGATAGGTAGGTAGTATGGCCGTTGCTATTGTATACAAGTAGTAAGTAATCACATGTGAGTGAGTGAGTGAGTCAAGATACTGATAACTGCGGAGGGCAGGCAGGCAGGCAGGCGGAGGATACTCACACATACCAGCCAATTCTCCATTAATGATAGTACTTATTGCAACTATTTAGTCAAATTAACCAACAACAAATGGACTACTACTACTACTACTACTACTACTGCTGCTCCAAAATAGAAATGTTGGGATGCCACCGCTGCCATAGATCTCGCACAAGTTGCTGCTGACAAATGACTCATTTTAGGCTTCATTTAGTCAATACTTGTAACATCATTGAGTCGGGGGACAGGCAGACAGGCACGATATACATGTTAGGTTTATTTTTATTTTATTTTTTTTTTGAGAAAAGTGAATACAACTTCATTGCCTTTTTTTAGAAGTAATTCCAATTGTTACAACAAATGTGGTGTGTAAGTGAAGAGCAATTCGATTCAATTATTCATATTTTTATATCTGGAAGCAGTTTATGCAGTAGGGTTTTTTTTTATCTTTATTTAAAAAAAATACAATATAAATTACATATACATAAGTGTTACATGGCAATTATACATTACAATTCTTAGTGAACAACTGTTTCAGTAGTACAGAACAAGATAATTAAAAAAAACTGAATGTTATACTTATTTACCTATAAACGATTTACAAAAATTGGAGAATAAATTTACATCAAAATACAGGGGAAATTATTACATTTATATATATTTTATATAATTTTCAGTAAACAAATTTTCCATATCATCACCGAGCATGAGCCGTAAACCCCAAATGTTATACCTGATCCTGCCTCGCAAGAACTTCAATATTTTGTCTACTGAGTAACCTTCCTGCCTGCCTATCCACACAAAAAAAATGTAACCAGAAAGTAACATAATTATTGTATTCCTAATTTTCTTGCATTTTATGTCAATATGAAACATTAAAAACCTCATTAACTCCACTCTAATACTTGGTTTACATAAAGCTTTAAGAGTGTCTCTAATCCAGTTTACAAGAGCAACTTTCTGCTTACAGAAATAAAATATATGCATATTATTTTCAATTTCAGTACATTGGTCACACCTATTGTTGTCCTTAATGCCCAACATCAACAACCTATCATTAGTAGGAAGGGTCTCATGAATATAGCGATACAATAGCTCACGTTGTTTTGGGGCAATAAATTTAACATGAAGGTTTGCCCATATTACTTGCCAGCTAAAGAGTGGATATGCCTCCTCTACTCTAGGAACTATATTTGGCAGTATAACATCATACACTTGTTTACTGTTCATCATTAAAAAATCTTCAATATTACAAATCTGCCTGAGAACATCAATTGCACATGAATAAAAGTGCGGTGAAATAAAGGCAAGGTCAGTATACTCTGGCATATGTATCAAGTAGCTAACACGTGATTTACAATAGTAATGTCCTAGTGCATTTACACTATCCCTCTGCATTATCTCCTTTCTAAAAGTAACACATAAGATTGCCAATGGCTTATGGTACACATTCAGTATTCCTATTCCACCGTTTTTCTTACCTTTACATAGCGTAGTTCGTTTAATTGGCTGGTATCTACCATACCATACATATCTAAAAATAGTTTTGTCAATCTCTATAGCACTTTTCTTGTCTATGGGAAAACTGTGAGACAAATACCACACTTTAGACAAAATTTTGCAATTGATTATTACAGCCTTCTGAAACGGTCAATTTCCTATTTGACAACATATTCGTTGCAACTATTATATTCCCACATAGTACTTGCCAATTCGTTACCAATGTTGTGTCATATGTTTTACACCAGCAAATCCCAAGAGCTTTAGTAGACTCCACTACCTTGAACCATGAACCTGTCCAGTTAACCTTATTACACCAACTGCCAAGCCCCATCATACACGTTTTGTTCTTGTTAATAACAGCACCTGTCGCTCTTTCAAAGTTGTCTAACTCATTCTGAACATTCACCACCGAGTCTTCTGTCGACACAAAAATAGTTGTATCGTCTGCATAACCAACAACAGGAAGTGTCATAGCATTAGGAAGACGAGGTGGAACAATAAAGTCATTGCTTTTTATTGCCAAGTACAGTGGCTCTTGAAATATAACATACAAAATCATTGAAAGGGGACATCCCTGACGTACAGATCGTTCAACTGAAAAAGGTTTACTTAAGACTCCATTGATACAGACGCTGCTCCGACACTGTTTATAAAGCATACGGATCCAATCATTAATTCTTGTGCCACTCCTACCCTATCCAATATTTCTAATACAAACTGAACATCAACACGGTCAAAGGCTTTCGACCAGTCGAGGTTTATCATGGAGGAAGGAACATTATTCTCAGACACATAATACACAACATCCCTAATTACATTATTACAATTGATTATAGATCTTCCAGGCACACCACAAAACTGTTCCTTTGATATAATTTTATCCATTGCAATCCTAAGTCTATTTGCCAGCAGTTTCGATATTATTTTATAATCCTGGTTTAGTAGGGAAAGTGGCCTCCAGTTCGTTAGAATATGCAAATCACCCGTTTTAGGTATCATCTTAATAATCCCATGAGATTGTGACATGCTAAGCTTCCTATGCTGTATGCTATACTGCACCACTTGTTCAAAGTCTTTACCAATGACATCCCATAGATAGAAATAAAATTCCGCCGGGAACCCATCACAGCCAGGTGATTTACCTTTCTTTAAACTCCTGACAACACTCCACACTTCCTGCTTATCTACATCTGCCAATAATGACGTGTTGTCATCCTGGGTTAAAACCCGTGTACATTTTCCAAGGAAATACTTCCGCATACCTTGGTCTACGTTCACTTTTTTGTACAATTTCTCTAATTCACCTTGAACATAACATACAATCCCATCCGTATTTGTCATATCCGTCCCATCACCTACTTTAATACTAGTCACAAGTGCTGTACCCTTGTTATTCTTGACTTTACTTAACAAATAAGGAGAGAGTTTTTCACCATACATCCTGTCATTAATCTGGAGGCGAACATTGACTCCATCAGATATTTTATCCCTCAATTTGTTAATTCTGTCTTTTAAAATGGTAATTTCTTCATACTTGTCTAATCCCATATTGACCTTTACATAAAGTTGTTTTAGTCTGTGTTGGAATAAGTTTAACAGACCATATTTTTCAGCAGCCTTTCGTTTGGATACTTTCACGAAGAAACTTTTGCATGCAACTTTACACATGTCCCACCACTCCAACAGACATCTGAACTTATGTTTTTGCCCAACCAGATGTTCCCACAATACTTGAAAATTATCAATTACATCTCTACTCTGCAACAGACTGCAATTGAGCTTCCATGACCCTGTCCCCACTTTAACCTGATCGTCAATAACAAGCTTCACCACAACCATACAGTGATCTGAAAAGCTGACCGGAACAGTACTGCAAGAACTAATTTTATCATGTAACGAGTGCATATATAATCTGTCAAGCCTAGAACCATAATTCTGGCGAACATATGTGTATTCATATACACCTCCGTTAATGCTATTTGCATCCTTGAGACCAATACATTTCAAAAGTGTAATTAAAGCAGGAGATACACATGCGTTCGACTGAATGCTACAATCTCTCATAGAAGTGACACAATTAAAGTCGCCACCAAAAATAACTTTACGTGTATCATTTCTGAAAAAAATATAATAACTCGTTAGAGAACAAGTCCTCCCTCTCTTTCTTCCTGCGGGTGCCAGAGGGAGCATACACATTAAGTACAGGAATTATTGTGTCAAAAAAGGAAATCCTCGCATATAAAACATTACCATTATCATCCATTTCAGTATTAAGAACCTTGATGTGGGCTCGCTTAGCAATCAATATCATCGTACCACCTTTCAACAAGGTCGTTGGATTTATTAATATTTCAAAGTAATCAAGCAGCACATCAAGTTTCTTAACATCTTGTACATTGTGTTCTTGCACTAACAGTACATCCAAATTATGATATTTAAACAATGATATCAGCTGCAACTGTTTATTTCTACAATTGAGCCCATTAATGTTCAAAGTAGCACAATTAAAATTAATAGGCTTCCCGAATGTAATTTTGAGAGAAACCAAAATTACTCGTTATCCATCATTATCTCACTTGACACTATCTTAGTTCATCTTTCCCTTTTCGAAATCTAAGTTTAATATTTGCACTCTCGTCTCGATTCTGTTCATGTTCCACAAGATCCCACCATGTCTTATCACTGTTCTCTTTACCATGATCCCCACACACCGGTTGTACTGTGCCCTGCTACGTTTCGGTGACTCTTCATGGCCTTGGTCACGGTGAACTTCAACGGCAACAACCTGCTCAATTTTTTCAGAGACTTTTAATTTAGCGGCGTAATCCTTCATACGTCCCAGATCAATTTTTTTCGTTTCTTCACATGACTGGTTACAGAACCAGCCTTCACACCCCCAGCCTCGTTGACCTCGTGTTATTATCTGGTGTCTTCGCGTATTAACTGTTGTCCTTGCGTTATTAGCTGTTGTCCTCGCGTTATTAACTGTTGTTCTCGTGTTATAAGGTGTTGACCTCGCGTTTTTTGCTGTTGACCTTGCGTTATTACGTGTTGTCCTCGTGTTATAATCTGTTGTCCTTGCGTTATTAAATGTTTCCTCGTGTTATTAGCTGTTGTCCTCGCGTTATTAATTGTTGACTGCGTGTTATTATCTGTTGACCTGGTGTTATTATCTGTTGACCTCACGTTATTAGCTGTTGACTTCGCGTTATTAGCTGTTGTCCTCGTGTTATTAACTGTTGACAACGTGTTATTAACCGTTGTCCTCGCGTTATTAGCTGTTGACCTCGCGTTATTAATCGACCTAACCTCTCACATTGTTCAAAAGAGAACTTGATAAAATACCTCCACAAAGGATGTCTGATTGAGCAGTCCGTGACTCGTAGTCACGCTGCGGCGTCCAACAGCCTGGATGATCAGATCACCAAGCAGGAAGCCTGGCTAAAGACAGAAGGTAGACATAAGGTAGGTAGACCTTCTCTCCCTCTCTTTTCCGTGAACGCCCCCTCTCACAAATTACTGACATTTCATGAAAAAACAACCCGCAAAATCTGAATTTCTCGTGAGCATAGAACATTTCGCGATCTCTGTTAACCCCTTCAACTTGTGACCCCTCTCGTGGGAGTAGTTTCGCGCTAATGGCTAATTCAGTGTATGGGGTGGAGGGAAGAGAGGAGAGGAGAGGATGGAAGGGGGTAGAGACGGAGGTGAAAGGAGAGAGACGAGGGGAGGGAATGATGGGACTGGCGGGGGGGGGGGGGGGTAACAATTGTGGCATCCTGTTCTGTCACAACACAGTCTATGCTGTTATATTCCTCTTCAAAATATCTTCCTCCCTCCCCCACAACCCCACCCCACACAGAACCATGCTCTCCCCCCCCCACAAACACCACATGCCCACCCCACAACCAAATAATAATTATATTACCACCGGAGTGAGAAAATCGAACCCCCCACAAAAAAATTAGCCCCCTTTCTTTTTTCCTGACATATTCCACATTTTATGAAGGATATCAACAGTTTATCTTAACACGCAAAACGTTACCGTTGTTTATAATCAGAACACAAGGTTGAGAGTGGGAAAATCGTCCACCTTTATCCAAGAGCGAGTGTGAAAGAGCCCGGCCTGAAATAGGTTTATAAATAACACTTATTGTGTACAGATCAGCAGCAAACGTCCAGTTAGGAATATTAAATTAAAAATAGTAGTATGCGTGTATAAAAGAGGTCAGTGTCAAGCGTTCAGTTATATAGCAAATAATTAGAGTCTCGCAATACTATACGCGTAATAGGCAATTGAGCCTAAAATCCCCCAAGTGCCTCGTGGAAATAGTTCAGGGTAATTAAATTTTGAACACCACAAGCATATAAGTATGACGCTGTTGGTGACAAGTTTGTGTGCGTGTGTACTCACCTAATTGTGCTTGCAGGGGTTGAGCTTTGGCTCTTTGGTCCCGCCTCTCAACCGTCAAACAACTGGTGTACAGGTTCCTAAGCCTACTGGACTCTATCATATCTACACTTGGAAACTGTGTATGGAGTCAGCCTCCACCACATCACTGCCTAATGCATTCTATTTACTAACTACTCTGACACTGAAAAAGTTCTTTCTAATGTCTCTGTGTGTGTTGCTTGCTCGCTCATCTATTAATACTCATCCATTTGTACTGAACAATCTGTGCCTGGATGACCGGCGTTAGCTCTTGGACCCCGCTTTTCAAACCGCCTGTTGCCTAATGCAGTAATTTCCGACCTATTTTCGTATCATATCTACTTTTAAAATTATTAATGAAGTTTGCAACCACATCCTACTCCTATCGCTCATTCCACTTTCTCACTACTCTTATGTTACAAGAAACTTTCTAACATCTCCATGACTCCATCCATATCCTCTTGTACTATTGGTGTTCATTGTGAACATTTCCTCTTTTTGCACTCTATTAATCCCCCTTAAGTATTTGGTCCGCCCCCCCCCCCCCCTCCTCTTTTCTAGCGTCGTCTGGTTTAGTTCCTTCGGTTTCTCATCATACCCAATCCCTCGCAATTATGGCACGAATCCATAATTGCGAGGGATTGTATTACATTTGTCTTCTTCCAGCAGCTTGGTAATTCTTAGAAAATTAAAATAGTTCTCCCTTTATAAGTGACTCATTAAAGATGATCGCGAGAGAATCGATAATTGGCCTTTACTCCTTCTTCTAACATACATAGTGATATGTTGTCTGATCCAATAGCTTCAGTTTCGTCTAGTGACGCTAGTTGTATCCTTTCTGTTGTCTCAATATATGATAAATCTCTCATCTTGGGTAACCTCCGCTTCTGGCAATGGAAAGGAAACTATCAGGAGAAAGCCCCAAGCCATAACGATTATATTATTGCCATTACATTACGTGGTGTAGTGGTAAGACACTCGCCTGGCGTTCCGCGAGCGCTGTCATGGGTTCGTATCCTGGCCGGGGAGGATTTACTGGGCGCAAATCCTTAACTGTAGCCTCTGTTTAACTCAACAGTAAAATGGGTACTTGGTTGTAACAAGGATTCTTCGCGACGGGGATCGTATTCCAGGGACCTGCCCGAAACACTACGCGTACTAGTGGCTGTACAAGAATGTAACAACTCTTGTATATATCTAAAATATATATATATATATATATATATATATATATATATATATATATATATATATATATATATATATATATATATTTCGAGATATATACAAAAATTGTTACATTCTTCAAGGAAGGAAGAATGTAACTTCAAGGAAGCCGGCGTTACACGACTTGATAATGGTCCACGACTGACCGAAACGTCGTCGTCTCTGTATTTTCTGACGTGTGATTTGGTCATCATATCTTCAGTCACGTTATTGTGACTCATCGTCTGCAAGCTGGCATTGAGTTCCTCGTAAATTCCTCTATTGTTTCTTGAATATTCACCTCCTCCTTTTTTGTAACCTGGTCGTTCACTGTCAATTTCCTTCTTATGTGGTTGTGTAGGAGTTCTGGTTGTGTCTTATCTTTAGAGGCAATAGCATTTTAATTTTTTTATTTATATATACAAAAGTTCTTACATTCTTGTACAGCCAATAGCACGCATAACGTTTCGGGTAGGTCTTTAATCTAAATTTTCCCGCCAAATTGTTTAACAACCAGGTACCCATTTTCTGCTGGGTGAACAGAGGCTACAGTTAAGGATTGGCGCCCAGTAAATCCTTCCCGGCCAGGATACGAATCCAGGCCACAGCGCTTGCAAAACGCCAGGCGAATATGTTACCACCACACCACATACACTGTGGCGATGTTTCATAGTTTTTTCGACTTTAGACTGTGTTCATAGTTTCATTCCAGCCATATTTGTGTATTTTTGTATTCATTCCTATCCCGGTTTCATTTATCCCGATTTTTCAATATTCTCTGACCTCTGTATTTCTTCCACTCATTCCTACTTTTCGATTTTGCTATTATGACAGTCTTTTAAACCATTGGTTGCTATATTCCCTGTGCTTCTTCTCTTATTGCTGGCATGCCTGCTTGATACCTGCTTGATACCTGCTTCATGGGGCTCTTGGAGTTCTTCTACTCCCCTAGCCCGGCCTAAGGCCAGGCTTGAGCTTAGATGATTGGGGTGAAAGAAAATGCTTTCCACAACTTCCACTAATTTAGCTACCTACGGGTCAACAAATCCACAAGGGCCGTGACGAGGATTCGAACCTGCGTCCCGGACGCAGGTTCGAATCCTCATCACGGCCCTTGTGGGTTTGTTCATTTGATGCATCACGTTGGTGTGATCTCTGGGTGTAACGATGTAAGGGCTAAGAGGGAGATCGGCCTATTGACTTAGCTTGGGTGAAGAGGGGAGTTGTGTAAAATCCTGGTTTGTGCCTTGGAGAGGCTACGGGATCCAGTAAATTCAGTAGAACTTCGGTTTCAACTCTTTTAACTCTGTCGTAGCTCAGTCGATTAAGGCAGTGTTTGGGATGCTCCCAGATGTAGGTTCAAATCCTTGTCACAGCCCTTGTGGATTTGTTCATTTGATGTATCACTTTAGTGTGATTTCTGTGTGTACCTACAGGTCTTTTCCACTCAGGGGGGGGGGGGAGGATTTCTTGGTTCCCAACAGATCACCCCATCAGACTCGTCATTTGTTGATGTGGCCTGCATGATAGGGGGGTCTCTCCTTCCCCGTTTTGCGGGCTCGTTCGGTTGGAATTTACTGGACAGGCCGGTTATCCTGCTGCGGAATTAGTTATGTGTGATCTGCTGCGTGTCTTCGTGGCTGCGATCTATAGTGTGGTATTGGTATCTTTGGATCAGGCTATTGTGAAGTTTGCAGAGGAGGAAGATTACAGAATGTTTTGCGACGTTACATGGGGCGGTCCTTACCCCTGCCAGACGCTGCTGGTACTGTGGTTGTCTAGGACCGAAGTTGCGCCCTCACTTTTGTCAGCTTGTAAGGTACGCCCCTTGAATTCCCGGAGGAGCTGCTCGAGCGATATTTTGGGCAGTTTGATGCTATTTTAAGTGTGTGAGGCTCAATGTGCTTTCCTCCGGGAAGCTGAGGGGTGTCCAGACTAGTATCCACACTCAGGGAAGCGGCTGCGGGATGATATCCCGTCCTCGGTGCGGCTCATGGGGTATTATATCCAGGTCTACTATAACCGTCAGCCTCGCACGTGTTTTCTCTGTGGGTTGGCGGACCACCTCACTGCTGCCTGCTCGGCGGCCGTCGTCCCCTAAGTGAATCTCTTTCATGAGGAAGATTTCCCGCCGTTGGCTGTAGAGGAGGACC
Organism: Procambarus clarkii; assembly: GCF_040958095.1. Taxonomy (NCBI): domain Eukaryota; kingdom Metazoa; phylum Arthropoda; class Malacostraca; order Decapoda; family Cambaridae; genus Procambarus; species Procambarus clarkii. The sequence goes on from NC_091173.1 coordinate 42,115,277, forward strand.
CAGTGGATGCATTTGTGGACGTGCCCTTAGCTGATGTGACACGCCCTGTGTCTGATGGTGCGCTTGCTGCTGGTGGAGCTTGTGCTCCGGTGGCTGTGCCATCCTCGGTTGGATGTGCTGCTTCTGGTGGCGTTCCTGGTGGCTGTTGTTCTCCCGGAGGCTCCCCCTCCGTCTTCAGCTTCTCCATCTGCTGTGCCTGCCTCTCCGTCTTCTGTGCCTGACCCTTCGTCTTCTGTGCCTGACCCTCTGCCTTGTCCAGCGGCTCCTGTCTCTCCGTCCCCGCTGTTTGTCCCGGCTGTGCTGGGAGGTGATATGGAGGCGGGGATCTCCTGCTGTAGTAGGACCGGTTCCCCCTGTCCTTGAGGCTGCTGACGTCTTGCGCCGTGCAAAAGTGCACACCCCTTGCGCTTCCTGTGTTTCTGGCGCCACCTCCGGCTCAGAAGATATGTGGCCGGTTCCCAAGCGTTTGTGGCACTTCTCGTGAATTTGACGGTTACGAGTCTGCGAGTGTTGATGAGGTGGTACCTGGGGCGGCGGTGTTGACTACAATGGTGGTGGCGAAGGTTCACGTGCCTGCTGCTTCTGCCGATGACAGTGTCTGTTTCCCACTGTTTCTTCTCCAGCCGGGGGTTCCCCGCAGTGAGGTCCATCCTCCTGTTGTGGCTGGTGCGGCTGATGATGTAGGCCAGGGCCTTGTGGTGGTCTTGCAGAAGGATGTCCGTAGTGGGGATTATGTGCCAGTGCCCGACCCTGTGGATGCTGTTCCGGATGTGGCCTCTGTCGTGTTGTCCCCTGTGGAGCCTCCTTCCTTGGTGTCGCGGGCGAAGCCTATGCCGTCGGCTCTTGTTCCATCAGCGGCGGAGTTGCTGCCTCTGCAGCAACTCTGGGGTATTCGATGTCCTCTGCTTTGGTGCGGTCGCCGCCGGCCGAGCCGCCGCCTGATGACGTGGTTTTGGAGTTTATGGAGCGCCCGCGTCGCCGTTGGAAGGAGTGGCTCCTCCTTCCGATGAGGAGTGGCTGCTTTGGAATAAGTATGTTCTTCGGTATCCACGGAGTGAGTTTCCAGAGAAAAATAGGCGTCATTATTGGTGTCTTTGTTCCTGTTCTTCCCGGTTCTTGCATGTTCTGTTGTTTTTGTTTGTGGGTGTGTGATTGTGGTTTCTGTTTTCTGGTTCCTGCGTGTGTTCCGGTGTATGTCCGCGTGTGCCGGTTCCTGCGTGTTTCGGTGTTTTTTCATGTGTGCGTTGGGTGTGGTTCTGTGCTTGGTTCCCGGCTTCTGTGCGTCCTGTGTATGTGTTGGTTTCTTATTCTTTCTTCTCTTCCTTTGTCACTGGCTTGTTCTGTGTATGTTTTTCTGTGTACCCTTTGTGCTTCCTGTGTGTTTCTTTGTGTTTCCTGTGTACATGCCATGTTTTATGTATTATGCTTGTTTTGTAGTTCCTTTTGTGTTGCTCTTTATGTGATATTCCTGTTATTGACTTTATGATTTTGTGCCATGCTTGTTGCCCGTGTGGATTCCTTTTTGTTCATTTGTACTGTTATTTGTCATGGTTTTTGTTCGATCATTTTTATTGTCTCTATTGTGCTCATTTTTATAAATAAATAAAAACCGCTGGCCAGTCTATCCACACACACATATGGATAGTGGCACCCGAGGGGACGGCCACAGCTACTTGTCAAGAGCTTGCCTCTCCTTTCACCCCACACATCTCAGAGGACGACGATAGGTGCAGGTCTCCACCCTGCCCCCACTGCACACATCTCTGAGGACGATCCACTGGTGGACGTCTCCAGTCTCCCCCCCACCCACCATACTTCCCTCAAAAGGACAACCACCCAGTTACACATCCCCCCCATCCTCCCCTCCCACATACTCCAACAAGAGTAGAAGTAACACATTTAAATGCAGCACTAAGACAGCAGCAAGACAAACAACAACATCAACAACATGAACAACATCAACAACAGCCATAGCAACACAGGTAACAACAATGCCAAAAGCAACAACAGCAGCAACAGAAGCGGAGGGCAGATGGTAAAGTGAGGAATGCGCGCCCGTCGAGTTATGGGCGTGCTAAATAATATTGTTAACAGAATGGCTGTCTGTGGTGACCGCCGGTACCGTGGGGGGGGGGGGGGGGGGGATGTGCGCTCTAACTATACCCTGTGTACAGTGATCCATAAATGTGCTCAATCGTCGCATCTTGTACAGGATCAATTAGAGATGAAGACATTGATCATGGCAAGTACATGTCATTGATATAGAGATGTGTACATTGATCCCCGGTGTGTACATGTTGATACAGAGATGTGTACATTGATCCTGGTGTGTATATATTGATACAAAGATGTGTACATTGATTCTGGTGTGTACATGTTGATAGAGATGTGTACATTGATCCTGGTGTGTATATATTGATACAGAGATGTGTACATTGATCCTGGTGTGTACATGTTGATACAGAGATGTGTACATTAATCCTAGTGTGTACATGTTGATACAGAGATGTGTACATTGATCCTGGTGTGTACATGTTGATACAGAGATGTGTACATTGATCCTGGTGTGTACATGTTGATACAGAGATGTGTACATTGATCCTGGTGTGTACATGTTGATACAGAGATGTGTACATTGATCCTGGTGTGTACATGTTGATACAGAGATGTGCCTTTTGATCTGGGCGTCTTCACAGCGGTCAAGAGGTGTACACATCAACCTGCCATGTGTACGTTCAGAGTTGTATATAGTAGCAAATGTACACAAATTTGTGCACATTTGTGTACAGGTGTGTGTACAAACTTTCATGTGAATGAACTCCATTACCTGCTTGATGGGGTTCTGTGAGCTCTTCTACTCCCCAAGCCCGGCCCATGGCCAGGCTTGACTTGTAAGCACTTGGTCCAGCAGGCTGTTGCTTGGAGCGGCCCGCAGGCCCACATACCCACCACAGCCCGGTTGGTCCGGTACTTCTTGAAGAAAACTATCAAGTTTTCTGTTGAAGATGTCAACGGTTCTTGCCACAATATTTCTTATATTCGCTGGGAGCATGTTGAACAACTATGGACCTCTGATGTTTATATAGTGTTCTCTGATTGTGCCTATGGCACCTCTGCTCTTCATTGGTTCAATTCCTCATTTTCTTCCATATCGTTCACTCCAGTACGTTGGTATTTTATTGTAGAGATTTGGTACCTAGCCCTCCAGTACTTTCCACTTGTATATTATTTGATATCTCTCTCTCTCTTCTCCTTTCTAGTGAGTACATTTGGAGAGCTTTGAAAAGATCCCAATAATTTAGGTGCTTTATCGCGTCTATGCGTGCCGTATATGTTCTCTGTATTCCCGTCATTTCAACAATCTCTCCTGCTCTGAAGGGGGAAGTGAGTACTGAGCAGTACTCGAGACGGGACAACGGAAGTGATTTGATTAGTACAACCATTGTGATAGGATCCCTGGATTTGAAAGTTCTTGTAATCCATCCTATAATTTATCTGGCTGATGCAATATTTGCTCAATAAACGTTAGGTCGTCAGACATCATTATTCTCAAATCCTTGACATGCTGTTTTCCTACTATGTGCAGATTTGATTGTGTTTTGTACCCTGTATTATGTTTCGGATCCTCATTTTTACTGTACCTGAGTACCTGGAATTTATCACTGTCAAACATCATGGTATTTTCTGTTGCCCAATCGTAAACTTTATTAATATCTGCTTGCAGTTTTTCAATGTCTTCAGCAGAGGTAACTTTCGGTGTTAAGAGGTGTCATCTGCAAAGGATGACAAGAAGCTGTGACTTGTATTTTAGTCTATATCTGATATGAGAATAAGGAAAAGCAGTGGTGCAAGTACCTTGCACCACTGTTTGGTGCAAGGAGTGGTTTTGTACCTTGAGGTACAAAACTTTTAACTGCGCTTGGACTCGATTTTATTTGACTGACTGTTACTCTCTGTGTTCTGTCAGGCATTCTAAAGAGCCAGACCCCTGCAACCCCAACTAAGCGAGTACAAATAGGTGAATACTCCCATTAAAAAGTGTACACAAATTCATGACCAAAATACACACACACACACACACACACACACATACACACACACACACACACATACACACACACACACACACACACACACACACACACACACACACACACACACACACACACACACACACACACACACACACACACACACACACACACACACACAACCTCTATCTGACTCTCAGTCTCACTCTATTTCTCAACCCCCCTATGCTATTCAGACCCCTAACTTTCAGACCCATTATGCCCTTCCTACCCCCCTAGATGCCCAGACCCCATTCGCCTACCAGGCACTCCCAGGCACCCCCCTAGCACCCCCCCACTCACCCCCACAGCCCCCACTTGCCCCCCAGACACCCCCCAGTTCCCCCCAGACCCCTGGTGAAAGGGGGAACTCTGACACCCGAGTTTCCAAGAAGAGTCTCAAGGTTTGGTACACCAATGCTGATGGGGTAGCCAATAAAGCAGAAGAGATAAAAGAAAGAGTTAGTGAGGCAGACCCAGACATAGTGGCAATAGTGGAAACTAAAATAAATGGCATGATCTCGGATGCAATCTTTCCAGAGGGGTACCAGGTGATAAGAAAAGAAAGGACACAGAGACAGGGAGGAGGAGTGGCACTACTAATAAAGCGGAAATGGAAGTTTGATGAGCTGGAAAATCCGGGTACCAATGAAAGCACAAGCTTCATACATGGAACTCTGACAGTGGATGGGAAGAAGATTGTAATCTTGATACTCTACAATCCCCCACCAAACAGTAGAAGGCCCAGGCAGGAGTACGAGGACAGCAACAAGACATGTATGGATGAACTGCAGAGGGCAGCAACTTTAGCGCATAGAATGAGAGCGAAGCTGCTGGTCATGGGGGACCTAAATCACGGAGAGATAGATTGGGAAACGAGGAATCCCCATGGCGGGGAGGAGACCTGGGGAGCGAAGCTGGTAAACGTTATTGACAGGAATTTCCTAACACAGCATGTGAAAGAAGATACTAGGGAAAGAGGAGGGGATACGCCCAGCCTATTAGATCTCATTATCACTCAGAATGTAGAAGACATCGAGCAGTTGGAACATGAAATACCACTAGGAGCTAGTGACCATTGTGTCCTAGCCTTTGACTACATGATGGAGCTTAAAATTGTGACCAAAGGACAAGAGGTCCGGGAAAGGAGACTTGATTACAGAAAAGGGGACTACAGAAGGATAAGGGACTACCTGGGAGAAGTGCAGTGGGAGGAAGAACTTAGAGGAAAAACAGTGCAAGGTATGATGAACCAAGTCATATTGAAATGCAAGGAGGCTGAAGATAGATTTATTCCAACAATAAAGGAAAAAAGCAGGAGGGAATATAATAACCCATGGTTTAATAGACAGTGTCAGGAAGCAAAGGTGAGAAGCAGGAGGGAGTGGAGGAAGTACAGAAGACAAAGGACAGAGGACAACAGGATTAGATGTAACAGAGCTAGGAATGATTACATTAACATAAGACGAGTGTCGGAAAGAAATTATGAGAACGATATTGCAGTCAAAGCGAAAAAGCAACCAAAATTACTACATAGCCATATAAGAAGGAAGATGTCGGTAAATGACCAAGTGACAAGACTGAGGAAAACAGAAGGGGCATATACAGAAAGCGACAAGGAAATCTGCGAGGTACTGAATGCAAAATTCCATGGAGTGTTCACTACCGAGCCTGAGCAGCTCCCATTGTTAGAAGAGATTACCCAAGATGAAAGACTATCAGATATAGAGGTGACAGCAGAGGATGTAATGAAACAGTTGACAACACTGGATGCAAATAAAGCTGTTGGACCAGACAAAGTATCACCGTGGATACTTAAAGAGGCAGCGCAGGCTCTCAGCGTGCCTCTGGCAATGATCTTCAATGAGTCACTTATGTCGGGAGAATTGCCCAGTTGCTGGAAGGAGGCAAATGTCGTACCGATTTTCGAAAAGGGGGATAGGGAGGAGGCACTTAACTACAGACCCGTATCACTGACAAGCATCCCCTGCAAAATACTTGAAAGAATAATTAGGCTAAGACTTGTTGAGCACCTGGAGAGCATTGGGTTTGTAAACAAGCACCAACATGGGTTCTGGACAGGGAAATCATGCCTAACAAACCTTTTAGAATTCTATGATAAAGTAACAAGGATAAGGCAGGACAGAGAAGGCTGTTGTGACATATCATTACGTAAATGATATGTTTACAGGAGTGGAATCATACATGTCGATGTTTGCAGATGACGCAAAATTAATGAGAAGAGTTGTGACAGACGAGGATTGTAGGATCCTCCAAGAGGACTTAAACAGGCTGCAGAGATGGTCAGGGAAATGGCTACTGGAGTTTAACACCAGTAAATGTAAAGTTATGGAAATGGGATCAGGTGACAGGAGACCAAAGGGACAGTACACAATGAAGGGGAACAGCCTACCTGTAACGATTCGAGAAAGAGACCTGGGAGTGGATGTGACACCTAATCTAACTCCTGAGGCACATATAAATAGGATAACGACAGCAGCGTACTCTACACTGGCGAAAATTAGAACTTCATTCAGAAACCTAAATGAGGAAGCTTTTAGGGCGCTTTACACTGCCTACGTGAGACCCGTCTTAGAGTATGCCGCACCATCATGGAGCCCCCACCTGAAGAAACACATAAAGAAACTGGAGAAGGTTCAGAGGTTTGCGACGAGGCTTGTCCCAGAGCTACGAGGGATGGGATATGAAGAGCGGCTGAAGGAACTGAACCTTACGACACTAGAGAAAAGAAGGGAGAGAGGAGATATGATAGGGACATATAAAATACTCAGGGGAATTGACAAAGTGGAAATAGATCAAATGTTCGCACGTAATAATAACAGAACGAGGGGACATGGGTGGAAACTGGAAACTCAGATGAGTCACAGAGATGTTAGGAAGTTTTCTTTTAGCGTGAGAGTAGTAGAAAAATGGAATGCACTTGGGGAACAGGTTGTGGAAGCAAATACTATTCATACTTTTAAAACTAGGTATGATAGGGAAATGGGACAGGAGTCATTGCTGTAAACAACCGATAGCTAGAAAGGCGGGATCCAAGAGTCAATGCTCGATCCTGCAAGCACATATAGGTGAGTACATATAGGTGAGTACACACACACACACACACACACACACACACACACACTCACACACACACACACACACACACACACACACACACACACACACACACACACACACACACACACACACACACACACACACACACACCAAAGGACAAGAGGTCCGGGAAAGAAGACTTGATTACAGAAAAGGGGACTACAGAAGGATAAGGGACTACCTGGGAGAAGTGCAGTAGGAGGAAGAACTTAGAGGAAAAACAGGGTATAATACAGGGTACAAAACACAAGGTATGATGAACCAAGTCATATGGAAATGCAAGGAGGCTGAAGAGCGATTTATTCCAACAGTAAAGGAAAAAAGCAGGAGGGAATATAATAACCCATGGTTTAATAGACTGTGTCAGGAAGCAAAGGTGAAAAGCAGGAGGGAGTGGAGGAAGTACAGATGACAAAGGACAGAGGACAACAGAATTAGATGTAACAGAGCTAGGAAGGATTACATTAACATAAGACGAGTGTCGGAAAGAAATTATGAGAATGATATTGCGATCAAAGGAAAAAAGCAACCTAAATTACTACATAGCCATATAAGAAGGAAGATGTCGGTAAATGACCAAGTGACAAGACTGAGGAAAACAGAAGGGGCATATACAGAAAGCGACAAGGAAATCTGCGAGGTACTGAATGCAAGTTTCCATGGAGTGTTCACAACCGAGCCTGAGCAGCTCCCATTGTTAGAAGCGATTACCCTAGATGAAAGACTATCAGATATAGAGGTGACAGCAGAGGAGGTAATGAAACAGTTGACAACACTGGATGCAAGTAAAGCTGTTGAACCAGACAAAGTATCACCGTGGATACTTAAAGAGGCAGCGCAGGCTCTCAGCGTGCCTCTGGCAATGATCTTTAATGAGTCACTTATGTCGGGAGAATTGCCCAGTTGCTGGAAGGAGGCAAATGTCGTACCGATTTTCAAGAAAGGTAATAGGGAGGAGGCACTTAACTACAGACCCGTATCACTGACAAGCATCCCCTGTAAAATACTTGAAAGAATAATTAGGCTAAGATTTGTTGAGCACCTGGAGAGCATTGGGTTTGTAAACAAGCACCAACATGGGTTCTGGACAGGGAAATCATGCCTAACAAACCTTTTAGAATTAAATGATAAAGTAACAAGGATAAGGCACGACAGAGAAGGCTGGGCAGACTGCATATTTCTTGACTGCCAAAAGGCCTTTGATACAGTACCGCACATGAGACTGCTATACAAACTTGAGAGGCAGGCAGGAGTAAGCGGAAAGGCCCTAGCATGGGTGAGGAACTACCTAACAGGAAGGTGCCAGAGGGTAATGGTAAGGGGCGAGAAGTCGAACAGGCGAACAGTAACAATTGGAGTACCTCAAGGATCGGTGCTGCGACCAATCCTCTTTCTAATTTACATAAATGATATGTTTACAGGAGTGGAATCATACATGTCAATGTTTGCGGATGACGCAAAATTAATGAGAAGAGTTGTGACAGACGAGGATTGTAGGATCCTCCAAGAGGACTTAAACAGGTTGCAGAGATGGTCAGGGAAATGGCTACTGGAGTTTAACACCAGTAAATGTAAAGTTATGGAAATGGGATCAGGTGACAGGAGACCAAAGGGACAGTACACAATGAAGGGGAACAGCCTACCTGTAACGATTCGAGAAAGAGACCTGGGAGTGGATGTGATACCTAATCTAACTCCTGAGGCACATATAAATAGGATAACGACAGCAGCGTACTCTACACTGACGAAAATTAGAACTTCATTCAGAAACCTAAATGAGGAGGCTTTTAGGGCGCTTTACACTGCCTACGTGAGACCCGTCTTAGAGTATGCTGCGCCATCATGGAGCCCCCACCTGAAGAAACACATAAGGAAACTGGAGAAGGTTCAGAGGTTTGCGACGAGGCTTGTCCCAGAGTTACGAGGGATGGGATATGAAGAGCGTCTGAAGGAACTGAACCTTACAACACTAGAGAAAAGAAGGGAGAGAGGAGATATGATAGGGACATATAAAATACTCAGGGGAATTGACAAAGTGGAAATAGATGAAATGTTCACACGTAAAAATAACAGAACGAGGGGACATGGGTGGAAACTGGAAACTCAGATGAGTCACAGAGATGTTAGGAAGTTTTCTTTCAGCGTGAGAGTAGTGGAAAAACGGAATGCACTTGGAGAACAGGTTGTGGATGCAAACTCTATTCATACTTTTAATATTAGGTATGATAGGGAAATGGGACACTAGTCATTGCTGTAAACAACCGATAGCTGGAAAGGTGGGATCCAAGAGTCAATGCTCGATCCTGCAAGCACAAATAGGTGAGTACAAATAGGTGAGCACACACACACACAGAGGAAAGGCGGTGGCGTTGCTGTGCTGGTGAAAGAACACCTAAATGTGAACGAAATAGTGACTGCCAATCCACAAGAAGTTGACATAATAGCAATAGAGATCTGCCATGAGGATGATAAACTAATGATCATAAATGCATATATTCCACCGCTAAGCAGCACATGGTCAAAGGAGGAGCTAGATAGTAAACGAGAAGGTCTTATAACAATAATGAGAGAGATCATAGCTAGAGCGGATAACGATAGTTCATGACTGTTGATAGTCGGCGAGTTCAACTTGAAATCCAGAGACTGGTAAGCATGTGAAGCTAAAACAGAAGATTTCTGGACCTGTAAATTTGTAGACCTCATCCTGGAAACATTCTTGTCTCAACATGTTAAACAAGCTACGAGGATGAGGGAAGGGGACGTTCCCTCCATGCTTGATTCGATATTTACCAGGAAGGAGGAAGAAATATTTGACATTCAGTACCTTCCTCCCCTGGGTAAAAGTGACCATGTCTTTTTGGGAATAAAGTATGCAATGCGTTATAATCTGGAAGAAAATATGACGGTCGATGCAAATGAAAAACCTGACTTTAGGAGAGGACATTATGGCAACCTTAGAAAATTTTTTAGTGAGTATAATTGGACAGACTTGTTGCTAGGCAAAGAAGTGAATGAGATGTATGTCAGGTTTTGTGAAATATATGATAAAGGCACAACAAAATTTATACCAAAACAGAGAAGCAGAACTAGGAAACAGGATTGGTTCAACAGAAAGTGCGAGAGGGCTAGAGACCAAAAGACACAAACATGGAATTGTTACGGCCCTCTCGGGACGCAACGGGGTTCTTACTCTAATGTTGTTAGAGGAAGTTGTATCCGGCCCCAAGCCAGTAGTGGCTTTCAAGGGATGAGATCCGTGACCAAAGTAACTTAAAGAGGAAGGGAAATAAAGTCAAGAACTTAATATAATATATTGACCACCACCAATAAATAATATATAAAAAGATTACACGGGGGGAGGGGTATTAACACTGTACACAAACGTCTTCTCCTGAAGACTCTGGATCCAAGCTCTCGGTGCTAAGTCTTCGGTGCTTTCGTGGCCTTACAATGAATCCTTTGAGAAGCTGAGCCTACCCTGGCCACAGGTCAGCCAAAACACAGGTCCACTGGGGGCACCGCCGTGGAGGCCGTCAACCACAAGTCCAGCAGGTCTGCTGGCAGGTTCCGGATAAGCAACGCTGGTCAGGCCACTCCACGAGCAATATTAGGGTAACGCCCTAGACAGGAGCCTCGTGTGATACCACAAATCACTCTCCTGTCCTCAATACCCCAGTGGATAATTGTCTCCAGCAGTCGGTCCCGGGTAATCCTTCTACTGCCACTCCACTGGCAGGGTAACACCACAGTGTTCTTCCGGGGGGACGACTTCACAGCTGCTGCAGCAAAGCACAAGGTATGGAGACGGCTGCCTTGGGTAGACTGACTCAACTTCCATCACAGCAGTCCCAGGTCGACTCTGTAAGCAGACACGTCATCAATAACAGAGACACACTACAGCACCCCACTTACAGGCTCAGACACAAACGCCCGACATATCCACTCCATAGATGGCGTTGTTGTCTGAGCACCACCTCACCAGAGGTCAGCAGCGGCGGTGTTGTGAACTGCACAGGACTGGAAACCGGCCCTTGTGGCCAATACACGTCGTCCTCACCAGGTGTCGTCAACCGTTTGGAGGGGGTTTCGGGAGCTGACCCACAGATGGCGCGGTCGTCACTGCTCCGTGCTCGGACGCTGGACTCGGGTCCGTAACACCTCCCCACCAAAAGGAATTTGGTTTGGATTTCTAGAAAGAGAATTACAAACCAAATTAGTACGGCGACACAACTCCAAATGGACTCACAATTACTGTAAACTGGCACGGCGAGGCTGTCTCGTCCACAGAACTGTACTAAGGAGAAACCCTGGCACAAAGGGAACTTGAAAATGGCAGGCGATGACCTGCCTGACGTAATTTTCCACATCTCCACTGCTATGTCAAGCAGGGGCATCATCTCACATCTCTCAAGTAAGGATCGGTGTGGACACGATCTGGGGCGACTCGACACTTCCCTATGTCGTGGCACCGATGATGGCTGGACACAGACGGCATTTCTGGTACCGATCCGGCGGTCTTTCAGGGAGTCGGGCACCTGGAATACAGGGGTCTGATAATTCAGAGTGACAGCGACAGCGGGTAAAACAGTACTTACAGCATACTCTACTAGGTCCACACCTAGTCCCAACGGGGCTGTTCGTACGTCGCAGATGGCATTCGCTCTGCCACCGTCAGGTCGACCAACGTTCCACATAACGCTGCATTGAGGCTCAGCAGTCACGCGGGGGGTGCCAACCTGTCGGAAACAGTCACTCACATTATCATATCTCGTACCTCCTGTATCAACCATCACCTTCCAGGTCCCTTCTTCGACTGCAACACTCATAGTGCACGTCTCTAATCCCTGGGATCTCTTCACGATGTTCAAGGGAGCCATCATCCTTCGGGTCGTCCACTGATCCTTACTGAGGACACACACGAGAATCAAACAAAATATCGCTAAGAAACATGGGGCCAATTGAGAGATAAGCTTCCTGAGCCTATAATGTCCATAACCGGCTATATCCATTAGTCTGATTTGGATCGAAGAGGGCTCTAGAACCTTCGTACATACATCACATACCTCCGACGTCTGGGGAATCTCTGGCCGGTTCAATGAACGCCGTATCTTGCCATACCGCAAGTACTCATCTGCCTTCGCTCCAGACTCGTTGGTATCCGTGGGTACTTGCACACAAGACCTCTCTTCCTGCTCAGTTACCTCTGCTATCGTAACCGCATGTTCCTCGTCGGGAGAAGAATCATGAGACTCTGGTAGAATACTGTCGATCTGCGGGTGAGAGGACAAATTAAACATGTTTAAATCCGGGTCTGTCTTTACCTGGACATTACCACTGCCTGTTACCTCAGACCTTGCTGTTCTGGCTGACTCGTCCGCGACCTTGGGAAGATTGATGCTCCAATCTGTCACCAAATCGTTGGCTAGTACCACGTCAATCCCAGCCACAGGGAGGGTATCGACTACTGCCAACGCACATGTGCCGCTGAAGTAAGGCGAGTCGAGATGTACCGGCACTAAGGGGGCGATATACTGCGTTCTCGGAAACCCAACCAGGACAACCTCTGGTCTCCCATCCATACTTACTCGCTCGGGTAACGAGTTCTTCACGATCAGGGACTGGGCTGCTCCACTATCTCTGAGCACTACAACTGATCTACCAGTATGACCACTCGATACATACCCGCCTGAAGTGTGAGGGGAAAACAATCTGGGTTCTTCCTGCGTAGTCGTCGACTGGCTTCCTGCTGGTGGTGTAACACAGCTCATCATCATCACCTCCCTACGTGCGCCGCCACCTCTTCTGCCTCGGCACATAGCAGCTACATGCCCTTTCTGCCCACAAGTCCAGCACACCACATTCCTCCTCGGACTCCGGTGTTTAGGACTGTTAGGACTAGTCCTTCGAGGGCTACTTGGGGGCGTCTTCTTAGCGCTTCGTGGGACGGGGGTCTCCTCTTCGTCCTGAGGTTTGTCAAACCGGCGTTGGTAATGCCTTGGGACGTACTTAGCAGACGGCCTATGAGTCAGGATGTATTCCTCAGCCATCGTGGCTGCTGCACTCAAGGTCTCTACCTGCTGTTCCTCTAGATACGTCTTCAGGTCTCCAGACAAACAATCATTGAAGTCCTCTAGCAGTATAAGCTGCTCGAGGTCTTCTTTGGTCTCCACCTTCCGAGAGGCACACCATTCCTGAAAAAGTCGCTCCTTGATTGTGGCGAATTCGGTGAAAGTGTGCTCTGAGGTCTTCTTCAGGTTCCTAAACTTCTGCCTGTACGCCTCCGGTACCAATTGGTACGCCATGAGCACCACTTTCTTCACCCTGTCGTAATCGCCGGAGTCGTCAAGGGATAACGTGGAGTAAGCGACTTGGGCCTTCCCAGTCAAGACTGACTGTATCATGATGGCCCAATTCTCCCTTGGCCACTCCAAAGAGGCAGCGACTTTCTCGAAGGCTGCGAAGAACTTCGAAACTTCTCTCTCATTGAATTTGGGGACCATTTTGATGTTCCTTACCGGATCGAAACTGCTGGCTTCCGTCGTTGGCCTCCGACCACCGCCTAATCGTAATACTTCTAGTTCATGTTGTCTCTGCCTTTCGTTTTCTTCTCTCTTTCGCTCTTCTCTTTCTCGTTTCTCTTCTCTTTCTCGTTCTTCTCTTCTTTCTTCTCGTTCTAATTCTAAACGCCTCATCGCCAATTCCTTTTCTTTCATCTCCATTTCTTTATCTTTTAATTCTCGTTCTATTTCTAACTTCTTCCATTCTATTTCTCGATTAATTTCCAAGGCACGCATTTTTACTGTAAGCAAGCTAATATTCAGCTCACCTGCATCACTGTCAATGTCACTGCCTTTCTATTCCCTTTCAGTGGAAGCAACTTCTTCACTTTCCTTGGTACCTAGTGCCTCACTTTCTTGTTTTTCTTCGGCCTTCAAATGCCGGTGAACCTTGGATAAGATCTCTACACGGGAATCACTGGCACGGATCTTTATCTCTAGGTAGGCACTAACTAGCACTAGTTCCGGTTTGCTCAGATACTTTAATCTGGCAAGACAGTCCTCTCTGTTCAGAAAAGCCTGAACATCGTCCAGATCATCGATGGTAGCTTTTTCTGCCATTGTCACAGATGGATCACTTAACTAGCACTTAACACACACCGCTTCCACGTTAGCACTTCACGCACCGAGCACTGTTCTACGTCAATATTGCACTTTATCGCACCAAACACTGCACTTGCCAATACTGCACGTAATTACTTCGGGCACCGCAGTACGCAATATTGCACTGAATCCAAGCGAACACTTCGCTTTACAATATTGCACCAAATCACGCCGAGCACAGCACTACACAATATTGCACTCAATCGCTTAATCACAGCGAGCACCGCACTGCACAATATCGCACTTAGTCACTCTTGAGCACCGCACAGGACGTATAACGTCACAATCGTCACACAGGGGGAATTATATACAGGGATTAAGCCACTTCACCACCCCTGTCAAACATACTTAACAAGGGGTCGGATCCCGCTGGGGATGCCAATTATGTTACGGCCCTCTCGGGACGCAACGGGGTTCTTACTCTGATGTTGTTAGAGGAAGTTGTATCCGGCCCCAAGCCAGTAGTGGCTTTCAAGGGATGAGATCCGTGACGCAAGTAACTTAAAGAGGAAGGGAAATAAAGTCAAGAACTTAATATAATATATTGACCACCACCAATAAATAATATATAAAAAGATTACACGGGGGGAGGGGTATTAACACTGTACACAAACGTCTTCTCCTGAAGACTCTGGATCCAAGCTCTCGGTGCTAAGTCTTCGGTGCTTTCGTGGCCTTACAACGAATCCTTTGAGAAGCTAAGCCTACCCTGGCCACAGGTCAGCCAAAACACAGGTCCACTGGGGGCACCGCCGTGGAGGCCGTCAACCACAAGTCCAGCAGGTCTGCTGGCAGGTTCCGGATCAGCAACGCTGGTCAGGCCACTCCACGAGCGATATTAGGGTAACGCCCTAGACAGGAGCCTCGTGTGATACCACAAATCACTCTCCTGTCCTCAATACCCCAGTGGATAATTGTCTCCAGCAGTCGGTCCCGGGTAATCCTTCTACTGCCACTCCACTGGCAGGGTAACACCACAGTGTTCTTCCGGGGGGACGACTTCACAGCTGCTGCAGCAAAGCACAAGGTATGGAGATGGCTGCCTTGGGTAGACTGACTCAACTTCCATCACAGCAGTCCCAGGTCAACTCTGTAAGCAGACACGTCATCAATAACAGAGACACACTACAGCACCCCACTTACAGGCTCAGACACAAACGCCCGACATATCCACTCCATAGATGGCGTTGTTGTCTGAGCACCACCTCACCAGAGGTCAGCAGTGGCGGTGTTGTGAGCTGCACAGGACTGGAAACCGGCCCTTGTGGCCAATACACGTCGTCCTCACCAGGTGTCGTCGTCCGTTTGGAGGGGGTTTCGGGAGCTGACCCACAGATGGCGCGGTCGTCACTGCTCCGTGCTCGGACGCTGGACTCGGGTCTGTAACAGGAATCAATACAGGGAGGCCAAACCCCCAAACATACCAGCAATACAAAGATGTGAGAAACAACTACACGGCAGTGAGGAGAGAGGCAGAAAGAAATTTTGAAAAAGGGATTGCAGACAAATGTAAGACAGAACCAGGTCTATTCTATAAATTTATAAACAACAAATTGCAGGTAAAGGATAATATTCAGAGGTTCAAAATGGGAAATAGATTCACGGAAAATGAAAAGGAAATGTGTGAAATATTAAACGAAAAGTTCCAAAGTGTGTTTGTACAAAATGAAATCTTCAGGGAACCAGATACAATAAGAATTCCAGAGCACATAGAGGTGTCTAGAGACGAAGTGGAAAAAATGCTCAAGGAGCTAAATAAGAACAAAGCAGTTGGTCCAGATGGGGTTTCACCATGGGTTCTGAGAGAATGTGCACCTGAGCTCAGCATTCCTCTTCAAATGATTTTTCAGGCATCCCTGTTTACAGGAGTTGTAGCTGATGTGTGGAAAAAGGCTAACATAGTTCCAATCTACAAAAGTGGAAGCAGGGAAGACCCCCTTAATTATAGACCGGTATCATTGACAAGTGTAATAGTCAAAATATTGGAAAAAATAATTAAATCTAAATGGGTAGAACACCTGGAGAGAAATGATATAATATCAGACAGACAGTATGGTTTTCGATCTGGAAGATCCTGTGTATCGAATTTACTCAGTTTCTATGATCGAGCAACAGAGATATTACAGGAAAGAGATGGTTGGGTTGACTGCATCTATCTGGACCTTAAAAAGGCTTTCGACAGAGTTCCACATAAGAGGTTGTTCTGGAAACTGGAAAATATTGGAGGAGTGACAGGAATGCTTCTAACATGGATGAAAAATTTTCTGACTGATAGAAAAATGAGGGCTGTGATCAGAGGCAATGTATCGGACTGGAGAAATGTCACAAGTGGAGTACCAGAGGGTTCAGTTCTTGCACCAGTGATGTTTATTGTCTACATAAATGATCTACCAGTTGGTATACAGAATTATATGAACATGTTTGCTGATGATGCTAAGATAATAGGAAGGATAAGAAACTTAGATGATTGTCATGCCCTTCAAGAAGACCTGGACAAAATAAGTACATGGAGCGCCACTTGGCAAATGGAATTTAATGTTAATAAATGCCATGTTATGAATGTGGAATAGGAGAACATAGACCCCA
The DNA here is from genome assembly GCF_040958095.1 of Procambarus clarkii. NCBI lineage: Eukaryota > Metazoa > Arthropoda > Malacostraca > Decapoda > Cambaridae > Procambarus > Procambarus clarkii. The sequence goes on from NC_091173.1 coordinate 42,132,213, forward strand.
CACGAACTATATATTATGTGAGAAATCTTTAAAGAATTCTGATAAAGAAAGAGATCTAGGGGTGGTTCTAGATAAAAAACTATCACCTGTGGACCACATAAAGAATATTGTGCGAGGAGCCTATGCCACGTTTTCTAACTTCAGAATTGCTTTTAAATACATGGATGGCGATATACTAAAGAAATTGTTCACGACTTTTGTTAGGCAAAAGCTAGAATATGCAGCAGTTGTGTGGTGCCCATATCTTAAGAAGCACATAAACAAACTGGAAAAGGTGCAAAGACATGCTACTAAGTGGCTCCCAGAACTGAAGGGCAAGAGCTACGAGGAGAGGTTAGAGGCATTAAATATGCAAAAACAAGAAGACAGAAGAAAAAGAGGTGATATGATCACTACATACAAAATAGTAACAGGAATTGATAAAATCGATAGGGAAGATTTCCTGAGACCTAGAACTTTAAGATCAAGAGGTCATAGATATAAACTAGCTAAACACAGATGCCGAAGAAATATAAGAAAATTCACTTTCGCAAAGAGAGTGGTAGACGGTTGGAACAAGTTAGGGGAGAAGGTGGTGGAGGACAAGACCGTCAGTAGTTTCAAAGCGTTATATGACAAAGAGTGCTGGGAAGACGGGACACCACGAGCGTAGCTCTCATCCTGTAACTACACTTAGGTAATTACACACACACACACACACACACACACACACACACACACACACACACACACACACACACACACACACACACACACACACACACACAAACTTATGAGAAGGATTAAAACAGAAGAGGACTGTTTGAGGCTTCAAGAAGACCTAGACAAGCTGAAGGAATGGTCGAACAAATGGTTGTTAGAGTTTAACCCAACCAAATGTAATGTAATGAAGATAGGTGTAGGGACCAGGAGGCCAGATACAAGGTATCATCTGGGAGAGGAAATTCTTCAGGAGTCAGAGAAGGAAAAAGACTTGGGGGTTGATATCACGCCAGACCTGTCTCCTGCAGCTCATATCAAGCGGATAACAACAGCGGCATCTGCCAGGCTGGCCAACATACGAACGGCATTCAGAAACTTGTGTAAAGAATCATTCAGAACTTTGTATACCACATATGTCAGGCCAATCCTGGAGTATGCAGCCCCAGCATGGAGTCCATATCAAGTCAAGGATAAGACTAAACTGGAAAAGGTTCAAAGGTTTGCCACCAGACTAGTACGCGAGCTGAGAGGTATGAGCTACGAGGAGAGACTACGGGAATTAAACCTCACTTCGCTGGAAGACAGAAGAGTTAGGGGGGACATGATCACCACATTCAAGATTCTGAAGGGGATTGATAGGGTAGATAAAGACAGTCTATTTAACACAAGGGGAACACGCACAAGGGGACACAGGTGGAAACTGAGTGCCCAAATGAGCCACAGAGATATTAGAAAGAACTTTTTTAGTGTCAGAGTGGTTGACAAATGGAATGCATTAGGAAGTGATGTGGTGGAGGCTGACTCCATACACAGTTTCAAGTGTAGATATGAAAGAGCCCGATAGGCTCAGGAATCTGTACACCTGTTGATTGACGGTTGAGAGGCGGGACCAAAGAGCCAGAGCTCAACCCCCGCAAACACAACTAGGTGAGTACAACTAGGTGAGTACACACACATTCCTGAGCCTACTGGGCTCTGTCATATCTACATTTGAAACTGTGTATGGAGTCAGCCTCCACCACACCACTTCCTAGTGCATTCCATTTACTAACTACTCTGACACTGAGAAAGAACTTTTTCAGTGTCAGAGTAGTAGTAAATGGAATGCATTAGGAAGTGATGTGGTGGAGGCTGACTCCATACACAGTTTCAAATGTAGATATGAACGAGCCAAGTAGGCTCAGGAATCTGTACATCAGTTGATTGACGGTTGAGAGTCGGGACCAAAGAGCCAGAGCTCAACCCCCGCAAACACAACTAGGTGAGTACACACTTATAAATGTACTCACCTAGTTGTGTTTGCGGGGGTTGAGCTCTGGCTCTTTGGTCCCGCCTCTCAACCGTCAATCAACAGGTGTACAGATTCCTGAGCCAATTGGGCTCTATCATATCTACACTTGAAACTGTGTATGGAATCAGCCTCCACCACATCACTTCCTAATGCATTCCATTTGTCAACCACTCTGACACTAAAAAAGTTCTTTCTAATATCTCTGTGGCTCATTTGGGCACTCAGTTTCCACCTGCGTCCCCTTGTACATGTGCCCCTTGTGTTAAATAGCCTGTCTTTATCTACCCTATCAATTCCCTTCAGAATCTTGAATGTGGTGATCATGTCCCCCCTAACTCTTCTGTCTTCCAGCGAAGTGAGGTTTAATTCCTGTAGTCTCTCCTCGTAGCTCATACCTCTCAGCTCGGGTACTAGTCTGGTGGCAAACCTTTGAACCTTTTCCAGTTCAGTCTTATCCTTGACTAGATAGGGATTCCATGCTGGGGCTACATACTCCAGGATTGGCCTGAAATATGTGTTATACAAAGTTCTGAATGATTCTTTACACAAGTTTCTGAATGCCGTTCGTATGTTGGCCAGCTTGGCATATGCCGCTGATGTTATCCTCTTGATATGTGCTGCAGGAGACAAGTCTTGCGTGATATCAACCCCCAAGTCTTTTTCTTTCTCTGACTCCTGAAGAATTTCCTCTCCCAGATGATACCTTGTATCTGCCCTCCTGCTCCCTACACCTATCTTCATTACATTACATTTGGTTGGGTTAACCTCTAACAACCATTTGTTCGACCATTCCTTCAGCTTGTCTAGGTCTTCTTCAAGCCTCAAACAGTCCTCTTCTGTCTTAAACCTTCTCATAATTTTGGCATCGTCCACAAACATTGAGAGAAATGAATCTATACCCTCCGGGATATCATTTACATATATCAGAAACAGGATAGGACCGAGTCCAGAGCTCTGTGGGACTCCACTGGTGACTTCACACCAATCGGAGGTCTCACCCCTCACCGTAACTCTCTGCTTCCTATTTCTTAGGTACTCCCTTATCCACTGGAGCACTTTGCCAGCTACACCTGCCTGTCTCTCCAGCTTATGTACCAGCCTCTTATGCGGTACTGTGTCAAAGGCTTTCCGACAATCCAAGAAAATGCCGTCCGCCCAGCCCTCTCTTTCTTACTTAATCTTTGTCACCTGGTCGTAGAATTCTATTAAGCCAGTAAGGCAAGATTTACCCTCCCTGAACCCATGTTGGCGATTTGTCACGAAGTCCCTTCTCTTTAGATGTGTTACCAGGTTTTTTCTCACGATCTTCTCCATCACCTTGCATAGTAAACAAGTCAAGGACACTGGCCTGTAGTTCAGTGCCTCTTGCCTGTCGCCCTTTTTGTATATTGGGACCACATTCGTCGTCTTCCATATTTCTGGTAGGTCTCTCGTCTCCAGTGACTTACTATACACTATGGAGAGTGGCAAGTAAAGTGCCTCTGCACACTCTTTCAGTACCCATGGTGAGATCTCGTCTTGACCAACAGCCTTTCTAACATCCAGATCCAGCAGGTGTCTCTTGACCTCCTCTCTCATAATTTCGAACTCTTCCAAGGCCGCCTGGTTTACCACCCTTTCTCCTAGCACAGTGACCTCACCTTGTTCAATTGTGAAGACCTCCTTTAACCTCTTGTTGAGTTCTTCACACACCTCTTTGTCATTCTCTGTATACCTATCCTCGCCTGTTCTAGGTTTCAATACCTGTTCTTTCACTGTTGTTTTCCTTCTGATGGACTGTGGAGTAGCTTTGGTTCGGTCTTGGCTTTGTTTGCTATATCATTTTCAAAACTTTTCTCTGCTTCTCTCCTTACCCTGACATACTCATTCCTGGTTCTCTGGTATCTCTCTCTGCTTTCTGGTGTTCTGTTATTCCGGAAGTTCCTCCACGCTCTTTTGTTCAGTTTCTTCGCTTCCATACATGCCCTATTATACCATGGATTCTTCTGTTGCTTCTCGGATTTTTCCCTTTGGGCCGGGATGAACCTGTTTACTGCCTCCTGACACTTTTGAGTAACATAGTCCATCATACCCTGTACAGACTTATCTCTGAGGTCTGTGTCCCAAGGTATTTCACTTAGGAAACTTGTCATCTGTTCATAATTCCTCTTACGGTATGCCGGCCTTTTGATTCCTAGTTCTTTTTTGAGGGAGATAATTCCTAGCTCTACCAGGTACTCAAAGTTCAATACACTGTGGTCACTCATTCCCAAGGGCGCTTCCATCTTAACTTCCCTTATATCCCACTCATTTAGGATAAATATCAAATCAAGCATTGCTGGTTCATCTTCTCCTCTCATTCTTGTTGGTTCTTTGATGTGCTGGCTTAGAACGTTTCTTGTTGCCACGTCCTGCAGCTTAGCCCTCCATGTTTCTGGTCCTCCATGCGAGTCTCTGTTCTCTCAATTTATCTTCCCATGGTTGAAGTCTCCCATAATTAGTAGTTCAGATCCATTCCTGCTAGCAACAGAAGCTGCTCTTTCTATTATGTTAATGGTGGTCATGTTGTTTCTATCATATTCCTGTCTAGGTCTTCTGTCATTTGGTGGTGGATTATATATGACCACGACTATAATTTTTTTCCCTCCATTTGTTATGGTACCTGCTATGTAGTCACTGAAACCTTCACAGCCCTGAATAACCATCTCCTCAAAATCCCAGCCTTTTTTTACCAGCAGAGCTAAACCACCCCCACCTCTTCCTTCCCTCTCTTTCCTCATAACATAATTGTCCTGTGGGAACACTGCGTTCGTTAACGTTTTCGTGAGCTTTGTTTCTGTGAGGGCTATTATGTGTATGTGTGTGTGTGTGTGTGTACTCACATATTTGTACTCACCTATTTGTGCTTGCAGGATCGTGCACTGACTCTTGGATCCCGCCTTTCCAGCTATCGGTTGTTTACAGCAATGACTCCTGTCCCATTTCCCTATCATACCTAGTTTTAAAAGTATGAATAATATTTGCTTCCACAACCTGTTCCCCAAGTGCATTCCATTTTCCCACTACTCTCACGCTAAAAGAAAACTTCCTAACATCTCTGTGACTCATCTGAGTTTCCAGTTTCCACCCATGTCCCCTCGTTCTGTTATTATTACGTGTGAACATTTCATCTATTTCCACTTTGTCAATTCCCCTGAGTATTTTATATGTCCCTATCATATTTCCTCTCTCCCTTCTTTTCTCTAGTGTCGTAAGGTTCAGTTCCTTCAGACGCTCTTCATATCCCATCCCTCGTAACTCTGGGACAAGCCTCGTCGCAAACCTCTGAACCTTCTCCAGTTTCTTTATGTGTTTCTTCAGGTGGGGGCTCCATGATGGCGCGGCATACTCTAAGACGGGTCTCACGTAGGCAGTGTAAAGCGCCCTAAAAGCCTCCTCATTTAGGTTTCTGAATGAAGTTCTAATTTTCGCCAGTGTAGAGTACGCTGCTGTCGTTATCCTACTTATATGTGCCTCAGGAGTTAGATTAGGTGTCACATCCACTCCCAGGTCTCTTTCTCGAATCGTTACAGGTAGGCTGTTCCCCTTCATTGTGTACTGTCCCTTTGGTCTCCTGTCACCTGATCCCATTTCCATAACTTTACATTTACTGGTGTTAAACTCCAGTAGCCATTTCCCTGACCATCTCTGCAACCTGTTTAAGTCCTCTTGGAGGATCCTACAATCCACGTCTGTCATAACTCTTTTCATTAGTTTTGCGTCATCCGCAAACATTGACATGTATGATTCCACTCCTGTAAACATATCATTTACGTAAATTAGAAAGAGGATTGGTCCCAGCACCGATCCTTGAGGTACTCCACTTGTTACTGTTCGCCAGTCCGACTTCTCGCCCCTTACCATTACCCTCTGGCTCCTTCCTGTTAGGTAGTTCTTCACCCATACTAGGGCCTTTCCGCTTACTCCTGCCTGCCTCTCAAGTTTGTATAGCAGTCTCATGTGCGGTACTGTATCAAAGGCCTTTTGGCAGTCAAGAAATATGCAATCTACCCAGCCTTCTCTGTTCTGCCTTATCCTTATTACTTTATCATAGAATTCTAAAAGGTTTGTTAGGCATGATTTCCCTGTCCAGAACCCAAGTTGGTGCTTGTTTACAAACCCAATGCTCTCCAGGTGCTCAACAAGTCTTAGCCTAATTATTCTTTCAAGTATTTTGCAGGGGATGCTTGTCAGTGATACGGGTCTGTAGTTAAGTGCCTCCTCCCTATCACCTTTTTGAAAATCGGTACGACATTTGCCTCCTTCCAGCAACTGGGCAATTCTCCCGACATAAGGGACTCATTAAAGATCATTGCCAGAGGCACGCTGAGAGCCTGCGCTGCCTCTTTAAGTATCCACGGTGATACTTTGTCTGGTCCAACAGCTTTATTTGCATCCAGTGTTGTCAACTGTTTCATTACATCCTCTGCTGTCACCTCTATATCTAATAGTCTTTCATCTTGGGTAATCTCTTCTAACAATGGGAGCTGCTCAGGCTCGGTTGTGAACACGCCATGGAATTTTGCATTCAGTACCTCGCAGATTTCCTTGTCGCTTTCTGTATATGCCACTTCTGTTTTCCTCAGTCTTGTCACTTGGTCATTTACCGACATCTTCCTTCTTATATGGCTATGTAGTAATTTAGGTTGCTTTTTTCCTTTGACTGCAATATCATTCTCATAATTTCTTTCCGACTCTCGTCTTATGTTAATGTAATCATTCCTAGCTCTTTTACATCTAATCCTTTTGTCCTCTGTCCTTTGTCTTCTGTACTTCCTCCACTCCCTCCTGCTTCTCACCTTTGCTTCCTGACACTGTCTATTAAACCATAGGTTATTATATTCCCTCCTGCTTTTTTCCTTTATTGTTGGAATAAATCTCTCTTCGGCCTCCTTGCATTTCCATATGACTGGGTTCATCATACCTTGCACTGTTTTTCCTCTAAGTTCTTCCTCCCACTGCACTACTCCCAGGTAGTCCCTTATCCTTCTGTAGTCCCCTTTTCTGTAATCAAGTCTCCTTTCCCGGACTTCTTGTCCTTTGGTCACAATTTTAAGCTCCATCATGTAGTCAAAGACTAGGACACAATGGTCACTAGCTCCTAGTGGTATTCCATGTTCCAACTGCCCGATGTCTTCTACATTCTGGGTGAAAATGAGATCTAATAGGCTGGGCGTATCCCCTCCTCTTTCCCTAGTATCTTCTTTCACATGCTGTGTTAGGAAATTCCTGTCAATAACGTCTACCAGCTTCGCTCCCCAGGTCTCCTCCCCGCCATGGGGATTCCTCGTTTCCCAATCTATCTCTCCGGGATTTAGGTCCCCCATGACCAGCATCTTCGCTCTCGTTCTATGCGCTATAGTTGCTGCCCTCTGCAGTTCATCTATACATGTCTTGTTGCTTTCCTCGTACTCCTGCCTGGGCCTTCTACTGTATGGTGGGGGATTGTAGAGTATCAAGATTACAGTCTTCTTCCCATCCACTGTCAGAGTTCCATGTATGAAGCTCGTGCTTTCATTGGTACCCGGATTTTCCAGCTCATCAAACTTCCATTTCCGCTTTATTAGGAGTGCCACTCCTCCCTGTCTCTGTGTCCTTTCTTTTCTTATCACCTGGTACCCCTCTGGAAAGATTGCATCCGAGATCATGCCATTTATTTTAGTTTCCACTATTGCCACTATGTCTGGGTCTGCCTCACTAACTCTTTCTTTTATCTCTTCTGCTTTATTGGCTACCCCATCAGCATTGGTGTACCAAACCTTGAGACTCTTCTTGGAAACTCGGGTATCAGAGTTCCCCCTTTCACCGGGAGTCTGGGGGGAACTGGGGGGTGTCTGGGGGGCGAGTGGGGGCTGAGGGGGTGAATGGGGGGGGGGGGTGCCTGGGAGAGCCTGGTAGGCGAATGGGGTCTGGGCATCTAGGGGGGTAGGAAGGGCATAATGGGTCTGAAAGTTAGGGGTCTGAATAGCATAGGGGGGTTGAGAAATAGAGTGAGACTGAGAGTCAGATAGAGGTTGAGAGGTTGGGGGGGAGAGGGATACTGAGGGCAGAGGGCTGAGATGAGAATGGAGCATGGGTGCTGGGAGTGGAAGAGAGGGTGTATTAGTTAGGGGGGAATCGGGGGTAGGTGGGGGCTTTGGGGTAGAAGAGGGGAAGAGGGAGATGGGGGAAGGTGTTAGGGGGTTAGGTGTGTGTGTGTGTGTGTGTGTGTGTGTGTGTGTGTGTGTGTGTGTACTCACCTAATTGTACTCACCTAATTGTGCTTGCGGGGGTTGAGCTCTGGCTCTTTGGTCCCGCCTCTCAACCGTCAATCAACTGGTGTACAGATTCCTGAGCCTATTGAGCTCTATCATATCTACATTTGAAACTGTGTATGGAGTCAGCCTCCACCACATCACTTCCTAATGCATTCCATTTACTAACTACTCTGACACTGAAAAAGTTTTGTTCTAACGTTTCTGTGGCTCATTCGGGTACTCAGCTTCCACCTCTGTCCCCTTGTTCGCGTCCCACCAGTGTTGAATAGTTTATCCTTGTTTACCCGGTCGATTCCCCTGAGGATTTTGTAGGTTGTGATCATGTCCCCCCTTACTCTTCTGTTTTCCAGTGTCGTAAGGTGCATTTCCCACAGCCTTTCCTCATAACTCATGCCTCTTATTTCTTGGACTAGTCTAGTAGCATACCTTTGGACTTTTTCCAGCTTCGTCTTGTGCTTGACAAGGTACAGGCTCCATGCTGGGGCCGCATACTCCAGGATTGGTCTTACATATGTGGTGTACAAGATTCTGAATGATTCCTTACACAGGTTCCTGAACGCCGTTCTGATGTTAGCCAGCCTCGCATATGCCGCAGACGTTATTCTCTTTATGTGGGCTTCAGGAGATAGGTTTGGTGTGGTATCAACTCCAAGATCTTTCTCTCTGTCTGTTTCATTAAGTACTTCATCTCCTATTCTGTATCCTGTGCCTGGCCTCCTGTTTCCACTGCCTAGTTTCATTACTTTGCATTTACTCGGGTTGAACTTCAACAGCCATTTGTTGGACCATTCACTCAGTCTATCCAGGTCATCTTGTAGCCTCCTACTATCATCCTCTGTTTCAATCCTCCTCATAATTTTTGCATCGTCGGCAAACATTGAGAGGAACGAATCTATACCCTCTGGGAGATCATTTACATATACCAGAAACAGTATAGGTCCAAGGACTGACCCCTGCGGGACTCCACTTGTGACGTCTCGCCAATCTGAGACCTCACCCCTCACACAGACTCGTTGTCTCCTGTTGCTTAGGTACTCCTCTATCCACCGGAGTACCTTCCCTCTCACTCCAGCCTGCATCTCCAACTTTCGCACTAGCCTCTTGTGTGGCACTGTATCAAAGGCTTTCTAACAATCCAAAAATATGCAGTCTGCCCACCCTTCTCTTTCTTGCCTTATTTTTGTTGCCTGGTCGTAGAATTCAAGTAACCCTGTGAGGCAGGACCTGCCATCCCTGAACCCATGTTGATGCTGTGTTACAAAGTTCCTTCGCTCCAGATGCTCCACTAGTTTTTTCGCACAATCTTCTCCATCAGCTTGCATGGTATGCAGGTTAGGGACACTGGCCTGTAGTTCAGTGCCTCCTGTCTATCCCCTTTCTTGTATATCGGGACTACGTTAGCTGCTTTCCAAATATCTGGCAGTTCCCCTGTTGCCAGTGATTTGTTATACACTATGGAGAGTGGTAGGCACAGTTCTCTTGCTCCTTCCTTTAGAACCCAAGGGGAGATTCCATCTGGGCCTATAGCATTCGTCACGTCCAACTCTAGTAAACACTTCCTTACTTCCCCACTGGTAATCTCAAACTCTTCCAGTGGTTCCTGGTTAGTTATTCCCTCACTTACCTCTGGAATTTCTCCTTGCTCTAAGGTGAAGACCTCCTGGAATTTCTTATTCAATTCCTCACACACTTCCTTGTCATTTGTAGTGAATCCTTCCGCCCCTATCCTTAATCTCATAACCTGTTCCTTTACTGTTGTTTTTCTCCTAATGTGGCTATGCAACAATTTAGGCTGAGTCTTTGCCTTGCTTGCGATGTCATTTTCGTATTGTCTTTCTGCCTCTCTTCTCATCCTGACATATTCATTCCTGGCATTCTGGTATCTTTCTCTGCTCTCCAGTGTCCTGTTATTCCTATAGTTTCTCCATGCCCTTTTACTTTGCTGCTTAGCTAGCCTACATCTCTGATTAAACCATGGGTTTCTCATCTTCATTTCTCTGTTTTCCTTTTGGACTGGGACAAACTTGTTTGCTGCGTCCTTGCACTTCTGCGTGATGTAATCCATCATATCTTGGGCCGTCTTTCCCCTGAGCTCTGTTTCCCATGCTATATCTGTTAGGAATTTTCTTATCCCCTCATAGTTTCCCTTTCGGTATGCTAACCTTTTGGTTTCGGTATCCCTCCTCGAGTTCAATAACCCTTCTTCAATCAAATACTCAAACACCAGTACACTGTGGTCGCTCATTCCTACTGGGTCCTCAAAACCGATTTCTCTTATGTCGGAGTCGTTCAGAGTGAAGACTAGGTCGAGTCTCGCTGGTTCGTCATTGCCTCTCATCCTTGTGGGTTCTCCGACATGCTGGGTTAAAAAGTTGCTTGTCACCACCTCCAATAGTTTGGCTCTCCACGTATCCTCGCCTCCATGCGGTTCCTTGTTCTCCCAGTCAATCT